>NC_088385.1:13991666-14293796 GCF_037993035.2 Macaca fascicularis
TCTTTGCCGAAAGTAATGTGTTTTGTTGATAGCTCAGCCTTCACTGTACTTGATGATAACTGAAATCTCAATTTAATTATTTTAGCTGGACTACGTGAAGTCTGCCCTATACAAGTGTGGTGTAGGTACCAGCCAAAGCTTTGAACAGCTCATTTTCAAAAGTTGGGGCTCCCCTTCTCAGACCTCCTCCTTTCTCAGATTTTCCTCTGACCTCCTGCAGCTCTTGTTACCCTAAACTCAGTCCTCTGTTACTTCAACCCAGTAAGGCTACAGCTTTTCTACTGACGTTTTATTCCTCTGCATGGTGTATACTGGAGCATGCAATAAAATCAGGAAACTCACTCCTTGCTATTCCCTTCTTCCAACTGTTGATCGCTCTCCAATATCTGCCTATTTTGTTCATTCTCCATTGCCTTCAGATGGTTGTTTTTTAAAATATTTTATCCAGAATTTATAGAAAGCATTTATAGGATGGTTGGTCCTACGGGTGTTATTTGATCCTTAGTGTAAGTGAAAAATGTCGTGTATACATTTTTACTGCTTATCAAGTTTTCTTCCCTCTTTTGCCCACTATTTCATGTAGAATAGCTTGGCAGTCATTAGTTTTACAGCATCATCTACAGATTCTGAATTATGGAGAAAGGCTCATGATGAAACTGAGGGGAAAATTGGCATCGTCCAAAGATAATGCATTTGTATCAGGATGAAATTGGAAAGTGGAGCACATTTCTGAATCATCAAGATTGGTGGTTTGAAAACATGTCCAAGTGCTTCGACATACCTCATAAGAACAGATGGAGTCTTATTCCCCTCTCTCTTCAAAACGAGCCTTCATGATGTGTTTTAGTAAATTATATGTCACAGAACTGACACAGAAGAACTTCCAAGGTTTAAAAAGCTGGCGCCGTCTTGTCACATGTGCCCTTGGAGCCTTGAGCCAAATGCTGGAGAAACTATGTAGAGAAACAAAATGAAAATAGAAAGAGATACGTGAGGAGCCTCAGTTCACTGCCCACCCCCAACTCTTGGAGTCTTCCTGGTGTAGGCACTCAGAAGAGGCCTTTAAGGTGACTGGAGCCACTGTTTGACCACAACCACGTGACACACCCAGAGCCAGAAAACACAGCCAAGTCATCCCTGAATTCTTGATGCACAGGGACCTGGTAGGTAATAGTGTATATTCCTGTTTTGAGCCACTATATTTTGAGGTGATTATTAAGGCAAACTGAATACTAAATGTAGGGAGGGATAATTTCATCTGTTAGATAGGAGCAGATTTTTGTTGTTCCTGTTAATTTTAAACATGGAATACAGGGGGTGGGCACGGTGGCTCATGCCTGTAATCCCAGCACTTTGGGAGGCCGAGGCGGGCAAATCACGAGGTCAGTAGATGGAGACCATCTTGGCTAACCCGGTGAAACCCTGTCTCTACTAAAAATACAAAAAATAAGCCAGGCGTGGTGGCGGGCACCTGTAGTCCCAGCTATTCAGGAGGCTGAGGTAGAAGAATGGTGTGAACCCGGGAGGGGGAGCTTGCAGTGAGCCAAGATTGTGCCGCTGCACTCCAGCCTGGGAGAGAGAGCAAGACTCCACCTCAAAAAAAAAAAAAGACAAAAAAAAAAAAAAACATGGAATACAGGGTGAATGTTGGGGACCTAAAAACACTGACTTATTTTCATTACTTTTAATCATTCACCAACTAAATTTCATTCCTGGAACGATCCCAGCCTCCACTGACATTATGACAGCTTCTGAGATGGCTTTTTAATGTGTCAGTTTGGCTATAATGAAATGCATTCCTTAAAATTGCCTCCATAGTGTGTTTCCAGTTAGGGTGTCCTGCAAGGGAGATTCTCTTAGGAGAGCTCAAAGACAGAGGGGAACCAGCAGCCATTTCATAGCACACACACCTTCCCCACTTACTGACTTCAGTTGAGGTACCGATGGAAAGGGAATCCTAGAATACAGTATTCTAGGATGTATGTCTGTATTCTAGGATGTCAGCACTCACTTCATTGTTGCTGATCTGCTGATTCACCTCTTGACCTGAAACAGCAGCTGTGCCTGCCATTGCTCTCCCATTCCTCTGGATCTTCTTTCAGTTTCTTTATCTCCTGTGTGTTCAGCTCCACAACAAATGGCCCTGGTTTCTGTAGGACACCTTTGTTGTGAAGGTAAGCAGCAGCAAGAACAGATGCAGTTTCAGTCCATCTTTGTGGCATTCTAGCTCATGCCTGTGGGGTTCCAGTCTGCTAATGAATTGTGTTCCCATAATTCCCACATGTAGTGGGAAGAGCCCGGTGAGAGATAATTAGAATCATGGGGGCGGTTTCCCCTATACTGTATTCCTGGTAGTGAATAAGTTTCGCAAGATCTTATGGTTTTATCAAGGGATTCTGCTTTTGCATCTTACTCATTTTCTCTTGCTGCCACCATGTAAGAAATGCCTTTCACCTCCTGCCATGATTCTGAGGCCTCCTCAGCCATGTGGAACTATAAGTCCAATTAAACCTCTTTCTCTTCCCAGTCTCAGGTATGTTTTTATCAGCAGCATGAAAACAGACTAATACAATAAATTGGTAGCAATAGAGTGAGGCATTGCTGAAAAGATACCCAAAAATGTGGAAGCGACTTTGGAACTGGGTAACAGGCAGAGTTTGGAACAGTTTGAGAGGCTCAGAAGAAGAAAGGAAAATGTGGGAAAGTGTGGAACTTCCTAGGGACTTGTTGAATGGCTTTGACCAAAAGCCTGATCGTGATATGGACAGTAAGGTCCAGGCTGAGGTGGTCTCAGATGGAGATGAGTAACTTGTTGGGAACTGGAGCAAAGGTGACTCTTGGTATGTTTTAGCAAAGAGACTGGCAGCATTTTGCCCCTGCCCCAGGGATTTTTGGAAGTTTGAATTTGAGAGAGATGATTTAGGGTATTCGACAGAAGAAATTTCTAAGCAGCAAAGCATTCAAGAAGTGACTTGGGTGCTGTTAAAGGCATTCAGTTTTCTTTTTCTTTTTTTTTTTTTTTTGAGACTGAGTTTCACTCTTGTTGCTCAGGCTGGAGTGCAATGGCACAATCTTGGCTCACTGCGACCTCTGCCTCCCAGGTTCAAGCAATTCTGCCTCAGCCTTCTGAGAAGCTGGGATTACAGGCATGCACCACCACACTCAGCTAATTTTTTTTTTTTTTTTTAGTAGAGATGGGGTTTCTCCATGTTGGTCAGGCTGGTCTCAAACTCCCGAGCTCAGGAGATCCACCTGCCTCAGCCTCCCAAAGTGCTGGGATTACAGGCATGAGCCACCATGCCCAGCCAAGCATTCAGTTTTATAAAGGAGGCAGAGCATAAAAATTTGGAAAATGTGCAGCCAGACAATGTAACAGGAAAAAAAAAAAAAAATCAGCCAGGTGTGGTGGTTCACTCCTGTAATCCCAGCACTTTGGGAGGCCAAGGTAGATGGATCACGAGGTCAGGCATTTGAGACCAGCCTGGCCAACATAGTGAAACCCCACCTCTACTAAAAATACAAAAATTAGCCAGATGTGGTGGCAGGCACCTGTAATCCCAACTACTTGGGAGGCTAATGCAGGAGAATCACTTGAACCCGGGAGGCAGAGGTTGCAGTGAGCTGAGATCATGCCACTGCACTCTAGCCTGGGTGACAGAGCAAGACTCCATCTCAAAAAAAAAAAAAAAAAGAAAGAATAAAAGAAAAATAAAAAACATTTTCTGAGGAAAAATTCAAGCAGGCTGCAGAAATTTGCATAACTAACTAGGAGCTGAATGTTAATCCCCAAGACAATGGGAAAAATGTCTCCAGGGTATGTCAGAGGTCTTCACAGCAGCCCCTCCCATCACAGGCCCAGAGGCCTAGGACAAAATTGTTTCAAAGTCTGGGCTCAGGGTCCCTGTGCTGTGTGCAGCCTAGGGACTTGGTGCCCTGTGTCTCAGCTGCTCCAGCCATGGCTGAAAGGGTCCAATATAGAGCTCAAGTCATGGCTTCAGAGGGTGCAAGCCCCATGTTTTGGCAGCTTCCATGTGGTGTTGAGCCTTCATCTAAGTCAAGAATTGGGGTTTGAGAACCTCTACCTAGATTTCAGAAGATGTACCAAAGTGCCTGGATGCCAGGCAGAAGTTTGCTGCCACAGCGGGGGACACTCATGGAGAAACTCTGCTAGGGCAGGTTGAAGGGAAATGTGGGCTCAGAGCCCTCACACAGTCTCTACTGGGGTACCACCTAGTGAAGCTGTGCGAAGAGGGCCACCATCCTCCAGACCCCAGAATGGTAGAGCTACCTACAGCTTGCATTGTTCACCTGGAAAAGCCACAGATGCTCAATGCCAGCACATGAAAGCAGCTGGGAGGGAAGCTGTACCCTGCAAAGACACAGGGTTGAAGCTGCCAAAGACCATGGGAACCCACCTCTTGCATCACGGTGACCTGGATGTGAGATCTGCAGTCAAAGGAGATCATTTTGGAGCTTTAAAATTTGAATGCTTGCTGAATTTTGGACTTGCATGGGCCCTGGAAACCCATTGCTTTGGTCAATTTCTCCCATTTGGAATGCCTGTATTTACCCAATACTTGTTGCATCTAGGAATTAACTAGCTTGCTTTTGATTTTACAGGTTCATAGGTGGAAGGGATTTGCCTTGTCTCAGATGAGACTTTGGACTCTGGACTTTTAATGTTGAAATGAATTAAGACTTTGGGGGACTGCTGGGAAGGCATGATTGGTTTTGAAATGTGAAGACACGAGATTTAGAGGGGCCAGGGGCAAAATTGTATGGTTTGGCTGTGTCCCCACCCAAATATCATCTTGAATTCTACTCCCATAATTCCCAAGTGTTGTGGGAGGGATCTGGTGAGAGATGATTTGAATCATTGAGATAGTTTCCCCCATAATGTTCTCGTGGTAGTGAATAAGTCTCATGAGATCTGGTGGATTTATCAGAGGTTTCTGCTTTTGCATTTTACTCATTTTTTCTTGCCACAACCATGTAAGAAATGCCTTTCACCTCCTGCCATGATTCTGGGGCCTCCCAGCCATGTGGTACTGTAAGTCTAATTAAACCTCTTTTTCTTCCCAGTCTCAGGTATGTCTTTGTCAGCAGCATGAAAATGGACTGATACACAAATGTACTTCTGCATCCCCAAAGAGATGACTTTGGTAAAACAAGGAAGAAAAAAATTACATCTCAAAAGCACACAGCTGGGATTTCAGGCCTAAATATTGTACCATTATTTGCCCAAACCAAGGAAGAAGGGTGTATCTAAAGGCCCAATTAAGACAAGTTGGTCAATAAAACTGCCTTAAACAAAGATAAGACTTGCTTTGTAAATTTAAACAAATAGTAAAAAGTTTCTAGTGGCTTAGCTCTCCCTCTCTCTCAGGTGCACAGAGGCAGGCACCTTTTTAATTGGAGATTTCCTTTATAGATGTAAGTTAATTTCAAAAAAGAATTTCAGAACTTAGCCAGCTAAATGCCAGAAAAGTGTATTTTGGAAACTGATCTTGTTCGAAATTTAGCCAAAATTACTGAGCTCAGTGGGGAGCTTATCAAGGAATAAGGCAAATAAAGCATTCTCCATGTATGAACTCAGCATGGCTAGATCTGAAAAAGAAGCAAGCTTACTTTACCAGAGGTCCTACTGTTACCGAAAAGGGGTCCCAATCCAGACCCCCAGAAAGGGTTCTTGGATCTCATGCAAGAAAGAATTTAGGGTGAGTCCACAGAGTAAAATGAAAGCGAGTTTATTAAGAAAGAAGAGGAATAAAAGAATGGCTAGTCTATAGACAGAGCAGTCCCAAGAGCTGCTGGTTGCCCATTTTCATGGTTATCTATTATATGTGAAACAAGGAGCGGATTATTCATGCCTCCCCTTTTTAGACCATATAAGGTAACTTCCTGATGTTGCCATGGCATTTGTAAACTGTGATGGTGCTGGTGCGAGTGAAGCAGTGAGGATGACCAGAGGTCACTCTCATCTCCATCTTGGTTTTAGTGAGTTCTGGGCTGCTGCTTTACTCCAACTTGTTTAATTAGCAAGGTCTTTATGACCTGTATCTTGTGCCAACCTCCTGTCTTATCCTGTGCCTTAGAATGTCTAACCATCCAGAATGCAACCTGGTAGGTCTCAGCTTTATTTTACCCAGCCCCTATTTAAGATGGAGTTGCTCTGGTTCAAACACCTCTGAAATTTCTCCTCTCCCTTTTATAAGAGAACCTTTAATCCTAATGGCTGCAGAGGGATGAAGATCTATCTTCTGTAACTTCTTCAGACTGAATAAGGGTGATGAGATAACTGCCTAACTATTAGGTTCTCTTGTATTCGAGGTAGAGACGAATGCTCAACTGGTGAGGGAAGAATGCCTCAAATGAGCATGCACACAACTTCAGTAAATATGCTGTGCATGCAACCCGTCCTGGGTGCTGGCAGGCCACTGTGCATGTGAATGGCCCACCCGAAGGAAAAATCAAGGGAAGAGAGAGGCAACCCCTAGAACCATGCCAATGTATAAACCCCCAAGTCAAAGGCCTACATTTATGTGTATAAATATTAGCCCCAGAAACAAACAAAAATGGCAAGGTTAAACGCCACCATTTTGCCTCTTATTGCGCATGCTTGAGTCCACTCCCCCAACTCCCAAGATCTTATCAGGAAGTGACTGATCACCAGCTCCAGGTGTTTTCTAACTATCCGAAGACTGCTTTTCCCTGGCACCACCTGTGACCAATTATTATTTTAGAGAGACAGTTTGACTGCCTGATAATCACCTGATGGTCACCTGACATTCCTTATGGTGGGAGTCCTTTCCTGATGTGCTCATGTCTGCCTAGCTACTTACTCCAAAAAGACCTCTGACTAAACCCAATCTAGTTAATTATTGGATCAAGTTTTATCTTGGACCCAGTGTAACTTCTGTTGTGACTTCCAAAACCAGTTCAGATCAAAAATTTGCTTCAACAAATTTGGAAAGATCAAAACACAAATCTGTGGAGCTTCGGGATCAGAGACAGAATTCACCCATAGTCCCTAGATGCTGTGAGACAGCAATGGACACAAAGGGCCCACTGAGTACCTTGCTTGGTCACTTGATGCTCCTAGGGATGGCTGGGAGCTGTACTGCAAATAAGCCATCTACTGAGAGAAAAACTTTAGGCAAACTAAATTGAACAGAGTTTAATTTAGACAAGAAACATTCAAGAATCAGGCAGCCCCCAGAACTAGACAGGGTTCAGAGTGACCTCAGGACTGCTACAATAGGAGTTTCAGGGAGTGGGTCAAAGATCTGGAGAATTTTCTTACATGGTGGTAATGAAACAAAAGGCAAATCACAAAAGGGTTCTGATTAAAAAAAAAAAAATAGTACGCAGGTGCAAAAGTAGGAGAAGGGGAAGCAGAGATGGAGACAAAAGGGAGAAAGCCTCTGAAATATTTTTTACCTCAGAAATTTTCAGATGTCCTTTTGTTTACCTCCCAAATGGGGGCAATTTTTCTCAGAATTTCTTTTTGAAGCTTCTTAGGTGCCACTGTAAGTAACTATCCTATTCTACTAATCTGGTTCTAATACCAGATTTTTCTAACTGTGCATGCAAATAAATTATTATAGGCATTTCTAAAGATCCCCATTTTGGCCACTGTGAAACCGCCTTTGCAAAATTTATAACAAGAAAATTATGACAATGAAAAGATCCGATCTGACTGACTCCATCTCGCTTCTAACCTCCAACCTGTTCTTGTTCATTCCTGGGCATACACCAAACTAACTTTGGGAGGAACTTAGTTTATAGATTAACTTTGAAACAAAGATGAACAGCCCTTTCCCACAACAAACCCCCTTTCTACTTGGGGACTAGACTGCCTTTGCAGGACTAACAAATTATCTATAACATTGGAACTTACGGTTTAGAAGTTATGCAACTGGAGACTGCAACATTCTAGACCTCCCCAAATTGCTCATTGGGATAATATCCCTATAGTTAAACCTAAGATAAGTGCTTGGGATATTTTGCAGACCTTGCACTCAATGAATCAGCTGGCACCACCCAGATCAACAAACTAGCTCATCTGGTCTTGTGGTCCCCACTCAGAAAATGACTCAGTGCAAGAGGGCAACTTTGACTCCCTATGATTTCATCTCCAACCTGACAAATTAGCACTCCCCACTTTCCAAACCCTGCCAAATTATCTTTAAAACCCAAATCCCCAGATTTTTTAGGAGATTGATGTGAGTAATAAAAAAACTCCAGTCTCCCATATAGCCCGCTCTGCATGAATTAGACTCTTTCTCTATCGCAATTCCCCTGCCTTGATATATCAGCTCTGTCTAGGAAGTGGGCAAGGAGAACTCACTGAGTGGTTACAATTCCTGTTTACAATCATCCTGGGTTAGGCGGGTCTACTTTCCTAGATATCTACAAGAAGATACTCCATATGTGTTGTATATATAACCAGCTGGTGTTTAACAAAATGGAGTTGGTAACAAATGGAAAATCAATCCCAAATTTCAAACAACAGGAAAGCAGCTGCAATTTTTAAAGCATGCTGTGTAAAATGAGATCAATAGCGCCAAATTGCCAATACCTTGATCCAAACCTTACTGCCATAAGACAGAGCAGTAAAAGCAAAGGTCTGTGCTCCTTGCCTGACCTTAACCTGAATCTCTGATCCTGAGACAGAATTTGAAAAGGCAGTTTTTTTTCCTATAACCCAAATCTCTTACCCACAAGTTAAAGACAAAAAGCAAAAGGTCTGTGCAGAGCTCTTTGCCTGGCCTTCACCTGAATCTCTGATCCTGAGACAAAATTTGAAAAGGCAGTTTTTTTCTATAACCCAAATCTCTTACCCACAGGTTAAAGACAAAAACAAACAAACAAACAAACAAACAAACAAAACACCTTCATTCTAGTGAGGGACGGTTTGAAACAACAGCTCAAGCAAAATCTAGATCTCCAGTCAAGGAGTGAGATAAGTTTAAATTTTCAGTAGGACCCACCACTTTACATCCAACAGTTTCAGAATCAGAAGAATACAAGGGGTTGGGAGCTGGACAGATGCAGAGTCAGGAAGTATGCTAAATGGTGATGGTCAGGGTAGGTTGCTTTGAATGCTACTCACGGTACAAGGTTGAGGCACAATATATAATTTTGTTTGTTTGTTTGAGACAGAGTCTTGCTCTGTCACCCAGGCTGGAGTGCAATGGCATGATCTGGGCTCACTGCAACCTCCACCTCCCAAGTTCAAGCGATTCTCCTACCTCAGCCTCCCAAATAACTGGGACTACAGGTGCACACCACCACGCCTGGATAATTTTTGTATTTTTAGTAGAGACGGGGTTTCATCATGTTGGCCAGGATGGTCTCGATCTCCTGACCTGCCTGCCTCAGACTCCCAAAGTGCCGGGATTACAGGCATGAGCCACCCCGCCCGACCTAGGCACAATACATAATTTAAAGAGCTTGCTTGAACCAAAGTGAGGACAGCGTCCCAGAAGCTGATACAAAGTTATTTGTCAGAAATTCTCATCGATTTACAAAAATAACATTCACTAGTGATTGGCTATTCATTGTTAAGCTATAGGGTGTGGGTTATAGTGTCTAGTGAAACATCATTAGGCTAATTTATAACTTCTGATGGCAATAGCAATCAATTTCAAGAGATGAATACATAGCTCAAAAGTGGGGAGTAGGATATAATTGCTGCCTCATTTTAACGTTTCTCTGGACCTGATAATTAAAAAGGACTCACACATCTCAGACAAAAGTTGTTTTTTTCTTTTCATAATGTTGAAGGAAACCAAACTATTCAACCCCAATATATATTTATTTGGCATATTTTAAGATGATTATTCAAGAGGGCTGAAAATACAAGAAGAGCTGAAAAGTTGACCTTCAGGAAGGAGATACGCATCTGTAGAGGAAATAAAGTGAAGGAAACAACAGATGCAAACACGCTTTCTCTGAAAGCATACCCCACCACCTTCCTCGTCTGTATCTAGGAAAGATTAATGGACGGTCTAACACCTTTAAAGGCATGACAGAAATACGTACCACTCACTACCATCTGTTCTTTCTGAGGGCTGCTGCCTTTGAGATTTCATATTTGTAACAAGATAGCCTTTGCTAACCAGGCCTTTCCTCTTTTCTCCCTCCCACAGCCTGTCCTGCCACCATAATCTGTTTTGTCTTTCTTGAGTACCTATTTTTATATAACCTCAAAATGGTATAAAAGCACCAACCATCTCATCATTTCTTTGAGTTTTTACATTTTGTATGACTCCCTTACACACGTTTGCACACAGTAAAATTCGTATGCCTTTTTGTCTATTAATCTGTCTATTAACAGTTTATAGACTCAAATTCTTGAACCTTCTAGGAAAATTTTAAACTTCCCTACAATGTCAAAAGCTTAATCAAGTAAATATGAATATCATGCTATTTTTGTTTTGCCACAAACCTACATTCAATAGATGTAAATGGTTGCACAAAACGTTTCCTGAGATGGTCAGTTAAATTTATGAACTAAGGTGCATTTAAATAACACCTTTAAAATATTTCCTGATAGAATGGCCACCAGGTAGCCTTGATTTGAATCTGGAAGTTATACCTTCCATTTTTATTTCTCTTGCTAATATAACTATATCCACATGTATTACTTCAAGGACAGTGTTGATCCCCTTTTCGTATTCTCTAGGTCAAGGTAAAAGAGTACTTCACTGTAACTGCAAGTACTGATGTTGACAAAAATACTTCATTAATGCTATGTGAAGATAAACCTGAAAAATAAAAAGAATGGACTGTAAGAGAATAACTTAAAAACAAAAGGTGTTACAGCCTGCCACGCAAATTTTGCCTCTAGCGAAAGAACAGAAAGAAAGAAGGGAGAAAAGAGGGAAGAATGGAAGAAACTAAAATTATTTAATAATTTTTAATTTTGTTTAATTAAAATTTGTAGTTGGGAAATTTTGCCAATTGATCCTCAGTCAATATTTCCCACCCCCAAGGGTTCCCCTACATTTTCTGTTTTTCCCACATAGGAGCAAAGTTTTCTGAAAATAGCAATAAGTGATAAGTAGAGCTGGTGAGTTATTCTTTTTAAATAATACAGTTTATTTATACTTTCAAGTGTCATTTAGCACATTTAAAATGCATCTGATTTTACTATAAAATGGTGAAACTATATTATAAATTATAAAATTATAAAAATATCTATATTGATTTCTAGACATATAGGAAATATTCTATTCCAGGGATTTGTTTTAAAATATAAGAAAGTCCAATGGGAGAATACACGAATAAATTTTTAAATGTTCTTCACATAGTTGCTTTCCTGTATTATCTATGAGAGTGTCACTTTTTATGAGTTTTTCTGCCTCTTAGAAAGCTCTTCAGTTGCCCCAAAACCCTAAAAGAAGCTTGCTTTATCTTGCTGTTTCCTGAAATTGTGACAAATGAATGGCCTAAAACATAGAAAGATACTATTAACTTATTAAACCTCAATATCAGCTGGCTAGCAGACAATATGTGACCATAAACTACTATATGAATTGAGATGATATAAATCAAAAAGAGAAACAAGAAAGAGGTCACCATTCTCATGGCTTTTACATGAGCTTCAGTGCTGGGATCTTGGGACACTGTGATATAGAACCTCATCCTCTTGCTATGTCTCCAAAGAGAAATAAGTAACTAAATAAATGATGCTATCAAAATAGTTATGGGAATTATGATCTCAGTGTTCATGAGCACTAAGTAAATGGTCTGCTCTTCATACACTTTGAAATTTCAAGTCTTGTTTGTTTCTCTATTTAAAACATCAGAAATTATGTGGTTTCACTGGGATACTAATAAGGAAAGATAACAAAGATCCCAGAAAAAAAAATAATAACCACCCTGTTAATTCTGCACTTCAACCAAAGAAAAAGAGGATGAAAAAAATGTAGCTATATTCAGGAAACAGAAGATGCTGAGGCAGATGTCAAGCCAGACACCTAAGTGGTTGACTACTATGCAAAACAATATTAATTTTCTAATTTTACCAGTGCTATATCGATTGGAAGAGAGCACTTGTAAAAGTGAATCAATTAGCAACATAATCAAAAAACATATTCTGGATACAAATAAGCTGATGAGGATGAGGTAAATGACACTGATTTTCCTGTGTCTTACCCAGTTAATGCAGTTCACTATTCCAATCAATCCATTTACCCAAATACCTATTATGAGTTCCGCAGCTAAGATAAGCAAAACGATGTTGTCCTGTGCACTTGACATTTCTTCTGAATGAAAAATTGCTGTCTCAGATACCACTGTTGATTAGGTTGATGGATTGGAAATAATTATTTGTGGTACTTCTTTGTTTTTATGGTGACTTGCATTCACTTCAATAAACACCAGCTCTTGCTTTCTGGTTGGTCCTCAGCTAACATTGTGAAAACCATTTCAGTCCATTAAAAATGTCTTAGTTTGTAATTTCCTTCTCAACAGATGTGGATGTATCTTCTTTTATAGTAATCCCTGCTATGATTTTTCCGTGTTCTATTATGAGTGAAAGGATTATATTTAGTTTGCTTAGAAGCAAATGGAGAAAGATTCTCTTTCATTCTGTCACCTTCTACCCTAGCCTAAAATGTATATTAAGAAAACATGAAAATTGCTAAGTAGGAGTTTCTAAGAGCTATCTAAGAATTAAAATTGTAGTAGAAAGCTGAAACTACAGATGGAAATTCAGTATCGTCATCATGATCAGCACCATCATTCACTTCAGTACCAAAAGAAGAAATAAACAAAAAGCACCAATAACTCAACTCTACCTTTGCAGATAATTTACAAATCGGGAAGACTTGATAATGTAATCTCAGTAACTGAAATTTAAAGGGAATATATTGTTTTTACTTGGATAATTATTATTTGGACAATTGCACTAATACTGATCAATATTTTCTGGATTAGTACTCATATATTACAAGGTATTTGTATCATGGATATCCTATTTGCTTCTTAGAACATCATTTACTAGAGCTAGAAGTACATTTTATTTTTAAAAAGTGCAAACTGGAGGATTTAAATAGTTTGTCCAAGATCACAACAGTTACATCTGGCAGACATGAAGGCTTTAAATGGTCTTTTGACCCAAATAGCACTCTTACATTTCTGCAGTGTTTTTTGTTGTTGTTTCCACAAGTTATTGGCTGCAGGTGGCATTTGGTTACATAAGTTCTTTAGTAATGATTTGTGAGATTGGTGCACCCATCACCCAAGCAGTATTCACTGCACCATATATATAGTTTTTTTATCCCTTGCCCCCTCCTACACTTCCCCTCAAGTCCCCAAAGTCCATTGTATCACTCTTATGCCTTCGCGTCCTCACAGCTTATCTCTCACATATCAGTGAGAACATACAATGTTTGGTTTTCCATTCCTGAGTTACATCTCTCAGAATAATAGTCTCCAATCTCATCCAGGTAGTTGCAAATGCTGTTAATGCATGCATTTTTATGGTTGCATAGTATTCCATTATATATATACACACACACACATATATAGATATAGATATAGATACAGATACAGATATATACACAATACAATCCAATCCATAGTTTTTCTGTATTTAGATTCAAATGGCTCCAGTGGTGGAATGCCAGTAACTTGTGTTTTGGGGAAGACTGGAGTGCCAAAGGGGTTCTCAGTGATTTTGCTCAGCTTCGAGAGTCCACACATGGACTGTAGAGAAGGCTCTTTCTACACTCATGTCCCTCTCCCAGTATAGTGGCATTGCTTGTCAATCAGAGAAAACTTCATGGTGGGGCAACAGGAGCTCTTCGTTCTTCTCTAGCTACTGCCCGTCTACGTTCCTTTGCCTCCGATGTGGGGCCTTTTTAATGCTCCTACCATTCCCACAACAAGAAAAACTGCCTAAAACTAGTGCAGGATCCTGGTTGAAAGCTGGTTTTCTTCCCTTCCTCCAGTGGCAATAGATGGCTTTCCCCCGGGGTCAGCATGGGAGTCCAAGGCAGGCAACCTTTCTGCCCCTCCCTGAGTGTCAGTCAATCAATGCCTTGTATCACTGGAGGGTCTTGATATCATCAGATTAACTGCCCCCTTCCTGCAGCAAATGGCTTTTTCCTGGTGTTCATGCAGAGTTCAGGGTTGGTGGGTTTTCTGCCCTCCCTCAGTGGCAGATCCTTTCCATTTAGCCAGCATGCAGTCCAGAGCAAGTGAGTTTCCTGGACTTCCCCTGTGGCAACAGATCTCTAACAAGTATCAATGCAGACCCAGGAGTGCAGGGAGGTTTCCTACCCCACCCCCGGTGCCAATCAGCTATTGCCCAATACCAGAGTAGGGTCTAAGCTACAGTGGATGCCCTGCCCCTCACTCAGCAGCAGGCAGATTTTGCTTAATAAAGATCCAGAACATGTGTAGTTTTCTTGCCTGTCCCCTAGCACTGGCCAACAACCACCTTTTACTCAGGCAAGTTCCAGTGTAAATGGGCTTCTCCAGTTTCTATTACTCCTCCTTAAAACTTAAGAAGACTTTGTTCCCATTTGTTTTAGATTTGCACTGCTGCTGAAACAAAGTATCATAAATTTAGTGGCTTAAATGCTACAAAATTATCTTAACAGTTCTGTAGATCAAAGTCTGATATATGTCTTACTAAGCTAAAATCCAGGTATCAGCAAGCCTGCATTGCTTTCTGGAGGCTCTAGGGAGGAATCCATTTCCTTGCCATTCCCAGCTTCTAGAAACTACCTGCAGACCTTAGTTTGGGGCCTCCTTCATCTTCAAAGTCAGAAGTGTTGCATCTCTCTAACCCTAATTAAGAAATAATCTGTTTTTAAGGACTGATATAATTAGACTGAACCCACCTAAATAATACAGGATAATCTCCCATCTCAGGGTGCATACCAATAATCACATTTGCAAAGTCCCCATGCCGTGTAATGTAACATATTAACTAGTTCCAAAGATTAAGTCATAGACATCTTTGGAAAAGCCATTATTCTATCTCCTATACCATGTACCATAAAGGAGCTTTCCCAGGTTTCCTGCTCTGTCCTCAACCTTTCCAGTAAGCATTCGGTAGAAGCCCAAGGGAAAAAGCTGGCAATTACTGATCACTCCTGTGTCTGGGGCTCCCAGGTACTCTAAACTGTTACATTAAACTACACTCAACCTTTGTAAGAACTGGTTAAAATTTCAGCCATTTTCTTGTTACCTATCGACATGTCAGAGAACTTTTGTGGAGTTCTGTCACAGATGAAACAATTTGTGTCTCCTATTTGCAAAGGCTTTTTTTTTTTTTTTTTTTTTTTGAGATAGAGTCTTGCTCTGTCTACCAGACTGGAATGCAGTGGTGCGATCTCAGCTCACTGCAAGCTCCACCTCCTGGGTTCATGCCATTCTCCTGCCTCAGCCTCCTGAGTGGCTGGGACTACAGGTGCCCACCACCATGCCCAGCTAATTTTTCATACTTTTAATAGACACAGGGTTTCACCATGTCAGCTAGGATGGTCTAGATCTCCTGACCTCATGATCTTCCCGCCTCGGCCTCCCAAAATGCTAAAATTCAGTTTACCTGCTCACCTTGTAACTTCAGTTCTAACAAGCTCAAAATAAATTACGACTTTGTAGCCTACCTAGTTTACTCCCCTTGTTAGAGCAGAAGCAACATTTTCTTTTGGTTTTCTACCTTCTAAAAGGAAGCAGAATTCTCGAGATGCTTTTCAAAATGCATGCATAAATGCATGCTGTATCATATTCTTCCACATGCATGGTTTATAAATGTCTCAATTAAAAAAATAGATTCACATATAGGTGATTTTTCATGCAACCTCTCTGGCATTGTAATGAAGAATACAATAGATCTTAATAATCTGACAATTATTAAGTGTGTCTCATTGTTTAAAAGAGAGGTGGGGGAGGAAAAAGAAAAGTCTTGCTTGAAATATGGAAATAAGAGTATATGTTTAGCTCTGAGTATGTTCTGGTGAGAATTACAATGATGCCAAACTCTATGCATATATTAAAGCCATAGCAAAAAAAAAAAAAAAGAAAGAAAAGAAAAATGAAAGAGTTTTTATGTGGGCTTCTACTTGATTTTATTTTTTCCTAATACAAAAAACAGTTTTCGTTAAGACTTTCAAGGAACCAAGGTTTCCCATCACATCAAGAATATAATCTTTCACAGCATTATAAGAGGTCTGACTCAGCTTGTTCTTCCCAAGAATCAGAATCAGAGTGATCAGAAAGGCAGAAAGTTGCTACTATGTACAAAAGCATCATGCCCAGCAGGCTGTTTATCATAAAGTGAATCGAATCTGATATAAAAGTTGAAAAACAGTACACGATAAAAAGAAAGTAAGAAAGATTACAGACTCCAAAATCATTTATATCCCAATGGAATGTTAATAAACCAAGGACTCCATCAGAATCATAATATTCACATAATTAATTCTACATTTTGTCCAGAGGAAAAATGGCTGAGAAAAAATTAGCTATCTTGAATTGCCCCCACCTCCCAAAATTATCAGGCAGATAGCAAACCAGAGGGTTGAGTATTGATCAGTGTCCAAAAGGAAATTGTACTTTTTTTCTAGTTTGGTATTAGCGCAAGTTAATGGTGTGGTGTGAACGTAAGTACAAAAGCATTAAGCAGTATTAAACATAGCTGATAAATTCTGGAGATGGCTAAACTTATGAAAAGTCGGTTAAAGGAATCTTACAATGCCTAAGGCAGTCAATGCAGTTAATCTGTACAATCAAGCCATTTCCAAATATTCTAATCATGAATTCTCCTAATATCACCCTCAGCAAAATATTCTTCCTTATAACTAGAATACACAGAGAAAAATATTAATCTCTCATGTTGTAACTGTTTGTCTGCTTCAGTAGAACACATCTGATGCTTTATTGTACAGTCTTGATCCAGAAATTGCCCAGTGTTGCTAGGGAACCTAATCATTGGTATCATTGATACAATTTGTTCTCCTTTCAGCGTTGTACTGAATCTGTGTAAAAGTTTCCTTTAAATTTCAGTGTGTGATGATGATTGAAAGGTAACTCATTTTGTTAGCATGCAAATGTGGGACAGACTCTTTCACTGATTTGCAATTTTTCTCTTGCCTTTAGGCTTGGATCCTATGAATCCGATCTTGCATTCTGAATGCATTTCTTATATAAGAGAGAACTTACCTTGGCAGATTCTCAAAAAGGGAATTGAGAATTTGACAATATGGTACTTTGCAGACCCACTGAAGCCTACCTTAAAACTTTGCCAAAAGATCACCAAGCTAAACAAGAAATTATAAAGTATCAAAACTGGAATATAACATCAAAAATAGGGAAATGAAAAAAGATTAGGAAAGGAAGGCCAATTAAGAGTCAATGAAATACCACCCAGAGAAATGGCTTAAGATGTGTTATTGTTGACAGACTGTTCATACGTGCCTACTAGCAAGAAATGTGGATTAGGCATTCAAATCTAAAACATCAAGGGGCAGATAAAAACTATGACCATCTACATTATTGGTCCTATCCCACTCTCAGGAGGAAAGAAGGAAATCTTTCTTCCGCTCTAGAGCATTAAGGAGTAGGATTTGGAGCTTTGTGACTGTTCTTCGCCTATTCCCTTCCCACTGGAATAGGACCTCAATCTGGCCATGTTATCAGTGGGTGGCTGCTATTTTCCCCACGGTCCCAGGGTGGAAGACAAAGTTTTCATGGAGTTACCCAGAGCTGGAGCAAGTAGGGCATAAAGGGTGGCACAAAAGAGGAACAGAAGAGAAAGAGAGTCCACATAGCTTTACATATTTGGAAATGAAAAATCCAGGAACGTAATGACTCCTGTGACCCTGAATGGCTCTATGTATTAGTCTTTCAATTTTCAAAGGGAGTAAATTATATTTGTGAACTGAAATTACATAACTTCTCCCAGTTCTTGGAATGGATCATTTATTTTACATTGCTCTTCAGTCTGTATACCAGTATTTTAGAACTTGTCATAAGTAATTCCTGTAAGTACTATCTCCAGGTAGTGGTATTGGTACAGCAAAGTAGCAAAAGAAGAAATACTGGCTGGGAAAACAAAATTAATTTTTATAAATTTCTCAATGGCATGCTATTTCTACCAGTCATATCATCAGTAGACTATATAGAAACAGAGGTACTCTAGGGTACTGAACTTGTGCTTTGAATAGCTGCTAGACATGCAGTGCACGGTGCGATGTGTGGTATCTGAACAATGCTTTTCAGAACAAGACTGTAATCTTAATGTCATGATCAGAAATCACACATTTGAATAATCCATGAATGAAGACGTGTTAAGATTAAAACATACAAGGCTGTCTAGTTAAAATGGGAGATAAGTGAAGGTAATGAAATGTGCGTCATTTAAATAGCAAAAGTATTGTGGCTATTAGAGATTCACTGTGCAGTTACTCTAACGGTATTAAGAGTTTGGAAGTACAGAGTAGTATTCTAGCCCTTACAGCCTAGCCACGGGTTTCACAGATGCATCTCCATGCAGAAATAGTTGAAGCTTCCATAGCTAATCTGAACTTTTTAAGGGTTTACATAGACGGGAATATGATTTTGTATGTATGTCCGTGTGTATATACGCGTGTCTACTAGTTTTTTGCTTGAATGTTTATCATTTCTGTCACTTGCAATTTAAATATTCCTAATACATAGAAAAATCCAAAGACTAAGATTGTGATCCTTTATGCCTATGGTATGTTATGAATACAGAGATCTTGTGCCTTTACTGGCTTAGGAATAATCTTGCCCTAATATTAATGTTATGAAATCAAAAGAGTAAGATTCCTGGCTAACATCCCACAGAACACAGCAGACAAACTAAAGTTTTAATCTAGTTTTGGACTTTACAAATTTTGTGCCCTAGAGCAAGTTACATCTCGCTTAGCTTTTTTCATTTTAAAGTGGAAATATCTGCATAGTTGTTCGTACATGCTATATAACACATCCTATTCCAGATCAACCACCAGTTGAGCTCTAAACGGTAAATGCCAAAAGTGAGAGGCAGACAGGAAGGGGCGGAGCGCCAGCGGCGCCTGGGGCGACGCGCCGCACCGGACCCAGCAGCGGCAGCGGCAAGCTTGGGTGTGAGCCCGGGGGCCGCTTTGCCCACCGTCCCGCCGGTCCCAGCCGTCGCTAGGGGGTCCGTGGGCCCTGCGGCAACCCTCGGTACAGACGCTGGGCGGGCGGCGACACCTGGCCCATGGCCCCCCCGGCGGCTCAGTCTTCCTTGGCCGTCAGGGCCTCAAGCCCGGCCGCGGCCCCCACCTCGTACGGCGTCTTCTGCAAGGGGCTCTCCCGCACCCTGCTCGCCTTCTTCGAGCTGGCCTGGCAGCTGCGCATGAACTTCCCGTACTTCTACGTCGCGGGCTCGGTGATCCTCAACATCCGATTGCAGGTACACATTTAGAGTCGTGACTAAGCTAACGGCCTCAGGGGCTAGCATAATGGCCTACTCCCAGGGTCCCTTGCGGCGCGGCGGAGCAGCGAATGGCTAGCCCCACAGTCTCGCGTTAGCGCTCAGGCGCTGTTCGCGGCCTCTTTCTTCGCTACAAGCAGAGCTCCTCTGGGTGCCGCCGAGAGCCTACAGTTCCTAGAAAGAAAAGACGCGATTCCGGAAACAGAACTGCAGTTAAGACCCTCGAAAAGATCTAAGAAAGTGTGCATCCTAAAACACCTGACGAATTTCAGGACGTGACAAAGCGCAGAGGTTGCATTATTTCAAAACAAAACAGAAGGCTAAAATTTTCAGGAAAAAGCAAATCAGTAAACCGTGAGTACTGGACTGGATTGTAAGCAAGATTTGAATGAGTAAGAGCTGAAGGTATTAAGATAGTGATATAGAAGGTACATACTTCTTCATTCCACAAGAGAAAATAATAATAATCAGAAACTTTCAGTGAAAAAAAGCAAAACTGTACAGGAAAAGCATCCTCCAAGTACCAGACAAAATGCTGCAAGCTTTTGAACTAATGGCGAGAGTGTGAGAAAATGGGCTCTATTGCAATGCTCCTGTGGCAGGACGTCGTGGATCGAGGCTTGGAACCGCAGAAAAGGAAATCCCATAGTAGCACAAAGCTTGGCTGTTCAGTGAATAACATTTAAATAATCGTAAAATACAAATGTTGTTATGGTTTTTATTGTTTAAGTACATAATTATGGTTACGAAGTGGAATGCAAATATTATTTACCATATTTTAAAAAGAGAGCCGGAAATACAGGTGGGAATGTTGAAGGAGGGCGGCGGGAATAAATGGAATGGTGGTTCTGTCCTTATAAAGTGGGAACTTGAAAGGTACTGTCTGTTGTTGAGTGTGGAACGACTTTTATTACAGGGTAGCCATAAAGTTTCTAAAACGGTAATATATTAAAGAGGGAGAGTGGTAGGGGAGAACAGTATGAAGTCAACAGGAAATGCCTAAAGATGGAGCGCTCAGGTAGAATATTTCAAAAAATAAAAATTGATGGAGTACCTGGCGTATTTGAATACAGCCTAGAGAGCTTTCATTTTTCCATAGAGTGGGGATAAAGTAGTGATTGCATATTTTTCAAAATTAAGAAAATAGAACATGTAATTTTGAACCCTGAGAAAAATAAAAATTTAAAAACTACACTGTATATCTCAACTATGAACAATACTAGTCATGTAAAGTCTGTCATAATTATGTGAATACTGAATACTGATTTTACAACAAATGATTCTACAACCTGGAGGATGGAAGAGAAGAGAGATGTGTGTGTGTAATGGTGGTGAGCCAATCAAGATCTGATACAGAAAAGTGCAGGAAAAGTAGTATACACATGTTTTTTCCAGATTAAAAAAAAAAAAACTATAATAAACTACTAAGAGTGGTAAAGTTTTAAATCAAGATCTGATATAGAAAAGTGCAGTAAAAGTAGTATACACATGTTTTTTCAGAAAAAAATAATAAACCACTAAGAAGGGTAAAGTTTTAAACTAGATGCAGTGTTCTATATTCCACTCATTGTGCCCAGCGAACAGTTAGTTGTTCTATGTCTTTAAGTAGTAAGGATCTTGCCCCCTCCAACACCAGGTCTGGCCTTGGAAAATTGTTCTTTCTAGTCTTTATTCGTTGTCTCCAGCCAAACTCCACTTGGGCATATTCTCCTTTATGCCTTTTCTACTTAAAGATACTCTGTTTTAAAGCTAAGCTTAGATGACACTTTTTCCATTAAATTTTTCCTGGATTCCACTGACCATATAGGAGCTCACTTCTTTTAATCCATAAGGCCATTTTCATAGGTTGCCTTATTTTTCCCTGATTGTGCATCAGCTGTCTGTTTTATATATTCAAGACAGGTTTCCTAGATGGCAATAAGCCAAAACATTTTAATCTAAAATATCAGAAGTGTAGTTTAATAAATGAAATAGTAATACCAAGGGATTTAGAATGGTGAACATCACTGTTTCGCAGAGCACTAATGTCCCAATTTGTAACACAGAAGACTGTCTAGTCTTAATCCTGAAATGGTGACAGAGTAGGATGCTCCATTTGGGTGACTATGTGAACATGTTCCTACAACTTTTTTCCTCACATCAATCATTTGTTAAACCGAAGAAACAGACTTTGTATTTATTATATCCTCCAACATAATTGACAACTCTTTGAGGGAAGACACTATATCCTATTCAATTTTACACCCTGTAGTAACAGTATGTGTGTGCATTGTATATATACATATATGTACATACACATATATAAATGTAAGTAGTAACTATGTACACAGTTACCACTTACTATATATGTATACAGTTGCAGCTTACATTTACCTCCTAATATATATGCATATTTACATAAATGTAAATATGTAATTTTTACATTTTTACATTTTAAATATGTAAAAATCACATATTTACAATGTAAATGTGTAATTATGTAATTTACATAAATAAATATGCATACATATTATTTACATAAATATGGGTCTATATTAGGAGGTAAATGTAAGCTCTGTGGTTTATCATTTATTCACAATTGCTCTTAAGAGGTATACTTTGCCACCTACGTGTTGCAATTCAGTGAAATTCTCAGGAGACAAAACAAGATTTTGACCTGAATAAACCAGTTACTGTTGTAATTCACAAGTGAGTTTATTCTTCCTGGCACGCTGCCAGGTAATATCCATTAGGCCAAGGATTTTGTTTGTTCACTGTTCTATCCCCAATCCTAGAGCATTGCCCAGTGCGGAATAGCTAATAAATATTGTTGGATGGATAGATGAATGGCAATTTGGTTGGTATGCTCTACATAGTCAGCAGTCAATAAAGGAAACATATATTTGTCCCTGATGATAAGATGATTCACTTTATTGCCCATAAATTGGGTTTTTTCAGACCATGATGCACGTTGATTGTTCCAGAGATCCCTCAAGCATGAAAAAGCAGAGACATAGGTGGCATAATTATTATCAGTAAATACAAAACTTAAGGAATATAGCTGACGAAAAAAAGGGAAATGATGTGTTACAGTTTATTTTAGCTATAAAAGGAAAATGGTGAACATAGCAATGTATGTAACCTAAGGGATAGAGGAAAAGTTTTTTGTTTTTGTTTTTGTTTTTGTTTCTGGATAAAAATACATGTGGTGACAAACAGCATATCATTACCGTCAACATCATTTAAAAATATATATTGAGTTTTTAATGCCAGAAACTATGAAAAAGTGTTTATATACATGAGCTCCATAATTCTCACATATACCCTGTGAGGAAAACATTTTTATCATTTTTCAAAGAAGCAAACGGATTTAGAGAGGTTAAGTAACTTCCTAAGGTCATGGTAACCAACCAGACCTCAAATGAATCTCCAGTAATTCCTAAAGATATATTTCATAAGGAGTGCAATTTTCTTAAATATGTAGATAATTACAGATAATCCTGTTTCTCAAATTTCTGGACAGAAATATTACCTGGGTAATAGTTACTTTTTTTAATGTAACTATTGAGGGTCTTTCATACTAAAATATAAATATTTAACATGATTTGTTATGTAAGTTCAAGTATTTTATACTCTCTGCAGCCTTAAATCTATTGGCTTATTTTATTAGACAGTGGTGAGATTGAGGGATATGGAAGCAAAGGGAGAGAGAGGAAGGGCATTGTCCTCAGAATGGAAGGAAAACACTTTTCTTTGCTACCCAGAGTAGAGATCAGACAATCTTAAATTTGAAGCCATGTCTGTTCCTGTCCTGAGAATCCCTAACTCAATTTTGTTAGAAAATCTTGCAGTTTGCTTTTAATGGGTGATCTTTCTGGCAGGACATCAATAGCTTTTGATAGAGTCAAGAAGAAAATAAAGTTACATGCAGAAGCATAAAGGGGTAGGATGAAAGTAGAGGAATACAGGGACAAAAGATGAGGGGAAGGAATATCCTAATACTTGGAAGTTTGAGCATGGAAAGTAGTCTAAAGACTAGGTTTGGGAAGTTCCAAGAAAATGGGCCAAGGAAAGAACCTCTGCAAGAACTATGAGAATTCCCAATAATTGGGTTGGATTGATTCATGTTAGTCTATTTCTTGGGCTACCTTGAGTGCAGGGATTCTTCATGCAGTTTTAACACTTGTACTATGGTCTGAATGTGCCCCCCAAAAATTCACATACTGGCATTCTAACCCCCAAAGTGATGATCTTAGGAGATGGGGCCTTTGGAAGGTGATCAGGTCATAAAGATGAAACTCCCATGAATGGGATTAGTGCCCTTACAAAGGAGACCCCAAAATAATTCCCTTACCCCTTTTGCCATGTAAAATTATAGGGAAAAGTCATCTATGAACAAGGAAATGAACCCTCACCAGATATCAAATTTGTGAATGCCTGGATCTTGGACTTCCCAGCCTCTAGAACTGTAAGAAGTAAATTTCTGTTGTTTATAAGCACCCATTTTATGGTATTTTTTATAGCAGTATGAACAAACTACATAGGATTTGCTCAGCAGGATTACCACCAGGTCAGGTCATGAATCTTTTCAAAATTTCAGTAAACCTCCCCCTACCCTTACAAATACAAATTTCAGCAATGCTCTTGGCATTGCTAAACTAAAAGGCCCAAGGACCTTCCCAAGAGCCTACTACAAATGAACAGAAGAAACTATGGAAGTCTTAGTAGTTTAATTGCAGGACATCCCTGCCAGTTTCTGTCCTGATTAGGAATCTGCAATGAACATTACAAAGTCATCACCATCTTCATGACTTTCAACACCAAGAATATGGACTTAGCCACTGTAAAATAGTGGAATGCATCAATGAACAATAAAGAGATACGGAGATCATTCATGTTATTAGTGAGGAAGTTGGGTACAACTTTTCATCAACCAAAAAGAAGGAGAAAAACAATCACACAGCCAAATAATGAAATATTGTAACTAGAGTGTCTTGGCTCTAAGATCATTGGCAGAGAATTAGAGATTATGTTCAGCAGATTAAAACAAAAACAAAACAAAAAACAGTGAGCTGTGATCATGCCACTGCACTCTAGCCAGGGCTGCAGAGCAAGACCCTGTCTCAAAAAACAAAAAGCCAAAGATACAAGATGTTTAAAGTTAAAAAAGAACTGTTGTTCAAGAGATCATTTTCACTTTTTAATTGTTTTTCGAAAACTGCAAAAGTATCTCAAACTGAAGTCTAAAAGGAAAATAATTAATAGAAGCTTCAAAGTTCAGAGGCCAGGTTATATCTATATAAAAGGGAACGTAAATTATTTCCAGAACTGATTCATTTATTAAACATGGGGCTGAGGAATAGAGGTGGCAATGTACAAGTCAGGATAATGCCTTTGTCTTCTGAAGCTGCATCTACATTGGTGCCCCTCAAAATAGCTAAAATTGAAAATAGTTTATCAGTCACCTGGGATTTCTTCTACAAATAACCTTCCCAAAAAAATATTGCCTAACATTTTTCTGAATTTATCAAACCAACCATCTGATCAGTTTTCTAAATGAAGATTTATTCTTGGCAATTATCTAGCTCAGGGCCTAGGTCATTGTACACAGCATTAAGCAATGTAGCAGATGAGTGGACTGGAAGTATGGATTTTGCAGATGGCCTCCTTGTTTCTGTATTTTAATTAAGGAAGTTTCTAGCTCAAAGGACATGAAATTAAGGGCAGCAGCAAACCATGTGAACTATCAGAGATTCACCAGAGACTATCACGCCCTCTGAAATATTTATTGATCCATGCATATTTTCACTAGGATGTTTTCTTCGAGTAAAGCTAAGGACAACATGGCTTGCACACCCAAAATATCTTCTCATCTTAAGTTCTGGGCCTAAGGTAGGGCTCAGGCATCAGCCGTTTTTGGCATTAGAAACAGGTTATTCAGGTTATTGGCAGCTCCTCTATAAATCAACTGTGTGACCAAACTGAGACGGGGGAACTCGAAAACTCTCATGACATCAAGACTATAAACTTACTTTAGGAGAAAGCAATTGGCAAAAAAAAAAAAAAAAAAAGTCAATCATTTTCTTTTCCCAGTTATTTGTTCCCAGGATAGGATACAGTTCTCTCCAGATTGCCTGCAACTAGCTTTGGATGTAAGAGTTGTGGTTGTCTTGGATCGTGGCTTGCATCTCCAACCCAGGCTTTTATTATGGAAAATGATGGTGCAGAGCTTAATCTCAAAATGTCATTGTAATAGGGAGAATGCAATACAGTGGTAGCCACAGTCCCAGACTGTCTCCCAGCCTTCATCGTTTAATAGTCATTTTCTGTGCTTTTATTATCTGGAATAGGTTTCTGCTCCATATAGCTTCATCTCTCCAAGGATAGTACCTGAGATGTGAGGACTTAATCCTAATAAGACATTTACTTCTAAGTTCCACTCACTAGAAGCAAGGATTGTGCATGGTTGTTTAAATATTTTGAATCTTGATCATTAAAGAAAAGTTTAGGCCAGGCGCAGTGGTTCATCCCTGTAATCCTCACCTGAGGTCGGGAGTTTGAGACCAACCTGACCAAAATGGAGAAACCCTGTCTCTACTAAAAATACAAAAAAATTAGCCAGGCGTGGTGGCGCATCCCTATAATCCCAGCTACTTGGGAGGCTGAGGCAGGAGAATTGCTTGAACCCAGGAAGCAGAGGTTGCAGTGAGCCAAGATTGCACCATTGCACTCCAGCCTGGGCAACAAGAGCAAAACTCCATCTCGAAGGGAAGGGAAGGGAAGGGGAGGGGAGGAGAGAGGGAGGGGAGGGAATAGGGATGGGGAAGGGTAGGAGAAAGTGAGGGAGGAGAGGGGAGGGGGAGGGGAGGGCAGCGAGGGGAGGGGAAGGGGAAGGAAAAGGGGAAGGGAATTTTTTTTTTTTTTTTTTTTTTTTGAGACGGAGTCTCGCTGTTTCGCCCAGGCTGGAGTGCAGTGGCCGGATCTCAGCTCACTGCAAGCTCCGCCTCCCGGGTTCACGCCATTCTCCTGCCTCAGCCTCCGGAGTAGCTGGGACTACAGGCACCCGCCACCTCACCCGGCTAGTTTTTTTGTATTTTTTTAGTAGAGACGGAGTTTCACCGTGTTAGCCAGGATGGTCTCGATCTCCTGACCTCGTGATCCGCCCGTCTCGGCCTCCCAAAGTGCTGGGATTACAGGTTTGAGCCACCGCGCCCGGCCGGGGAAGGGAATTTAACTTGTTTACTGAAAGGAATAATTCCAAACCAAATTATCCTCACGATCTGAACCTAAATATAGTCAATGTGATTTTAATGTTGCCCTTTCTAAAGCAAGATAATGTCCATGATAATCATTAGGAAATTTATTACACAGTATCTAAGAATGAATGAAGTTTTAAAAATCTAAATGTCTTAAGACTGGCCTTAAGATTATATATTGTATACATTTTCAGTTACTTTAAATTATTTTATTGTAAAAGTCAACCTAGAACTATACACAAATGCAAACATGCCTAAAATATATGCAAATATGTGACATTCTCTTATAAATTTTCCTTTATGTTCTTATTCTTAGTGAGTTGGTTGTGTTAGTTTTCTCTGATGTGACACACTAGTATTCATGGTATGACAAAAATATATCATTACACATGTGCACACACACAGAGATCTTGTGTCAAAGTGTGGTTTTGATCCTATAAAAATAGAAGCATCATTATGGACATAGGGATAAGTATTCAACTTCTTTTTAGAAGTTCAGTTGATTTTGCACTTATCCTACAAAAGTATGATAGCTTGAATTCCTAGCTAGGGTCCTAATGAGAGAATTATCTTTTGTTTTAAAAGTCACATCTATTGTTATGAGATTATATGCTTTCAACATTTTTAGTTCTTAATGTCTTTTACTTAGTGTTATAAAAATTGGAGTAGATATTAGGCTCTAATGGTATTTAGAACCATTTCCAAATACTACTTTTCTTTCCTCACATATGAATGTCATCACACATTTGCCAGCACATATAAAATAAAACATGTTGCATTATATATTTTATATTTATATTAAGTCTCAAATATTTCCTTGTTACTAGCAAATATTAAAATGACAATGAGAATTACTTTTTTAAAAATCTAGTATTACATTGGCTGACTTTATGAGTAAATTGTTCATTTATAGGCCATTCTAGGGAAATTTTGTGATGCTCACTTATACCTTAAAATAATCCGGGTGAAAAACACATGCTAAAATACATCTTCAATGTGTTCTCATTAATTCCCCTGGAATATAGAAAAATCTGGAAAAGTCTACGAAACTAAAGCTTTCACTCGTTTTAGGTAGCACTTAAGATGCCACAGTAGTTCCACAGCAGTCTGTCTCAGCTTGTGGTTTTCCAAAATTAGGACAAATGAGTGATTTGAAGGAAAAATAATTGATGTCAGCAAGACAAAGAAATTGACCTGCTATTTCTGCTGTACAAGGAAAATCCAACCTGTTAGTAGGAGAGAAGCAAAGTGAACCAAAAAGAAGAGGAGGAAAGACACCATCATTTTTTTCATTTTCATTTTCATTTTCATTTTCACGGCCCTCTTATGGGCCTTCATTCTGAGATTCCTTGGGCCCATGGTGTTGAGCTGCAAACTCCTGATACGTTTCATCAAGGACAGAATTAAAAGGAGCGGTGAGATCAGGGACAGAAGAAAGGAAATTAAGTAGATCAAACTGGCAAGAATCCAGACATTACAATATAGAATTTTCCTTACATCTAAAGACCAACTTGAGTTTCTTTCATAAGTTGTGTAGCTGTTAATCCACAAGTCACTAAGTCCACCTGTTAATGCAAGGTTGAAAACCAGTAGGAACAAAGACCCCAGTGGGAGTACAAGTAGCACTCTGCTAATTCTCCATCTCAGCCAGATGAAGCAGGGGTGGCAAAAATTGACTATTTTAAAGAAGTAGAAAACACTAAGACAGGCAGCAAGCCAGGTAACTAAGTGATTGGTCAGTGCCCCCAAAATACCAATAAATTTTACTAGTTTGTTGAAGGCATATAGATGTGGCCATAATGCTATTAAAAATGAATCAAGTAGTATTATCCAAAGTTGACTGATTCTGGAGATAGCAAGGCTGGTGAGGATGCAGTCGGCTGATAAGATCATTTGACTCCTCACCAGTTAATGCAGTTAACTAGTACAATGAACCCATTCCCTAACATTCAGATTATGAATTCTCCCATCATTACTATCAGAAAGGTATTTCCAATTCCAGGTGGCATTTCTGTAGAAGCAAATCCAGAAAGCTAATACTATGTTTCACTGATACTTTTGCTGTCAAAATGTTGCAGAGTAATATCCAACTTGATGATTTTCAGATTTATATTTAAAATGTTTACAGTAACTCAGAATGATCTTCTGTTTGATGCCATCTCACTTATCTTCACAAAATATCTTTCTGGTTTTTTTAATATTCATCTCACTAGTAGGCCTGAAATATGTGCAAGAAGATCCAGTCTCACATATCTTAATTAAAAAAAAAAAAACTTTAACATTATTTTTAATCAGCTACTGACTTACAAGTTAAACAGTAAATATAGTAAATGGGCCAACTTATCATTGGTACTGTCAGCAGTTTCCAATTTGTGAGGACATCTAGAAGGGCGAAGTCAGGTATGCAAATACCCAACAGATTTCTTTACACTGATTTGTAATTTCCTCCTCAACTGAAAGTCAATACCATTTGGATTTGAATATTTTAATTTTAAAGGAATTATCTAAAAATAACCTCTATAATATGTGTATTATTCATTTGTTTCATTAAACTCCATCATATTTCCGATTCTACTTTAGATGAATTAAGTGTAATAAAAAGAAGCATCAAAAAGCTCACAGAGTAGTGAAAAAAATCAACATTAAATGTGCTTTTACTACTGAATGTAATCAAAGTTTGATCAAAATGTAATTACAACACAGAGGAGGGTGTTATAAAATCTATGGCCAATAACTAATTCTAGTTTCATGAAGATAATGACAGTTGGCTTGGGTCTTGAAGCTTTTAGGATTTCTTAAAGAAATAGACAAAAAGGGAGATGATTTTACACAATTATGTAAAAGCGTATGCAAACAAACCAAAATTATTCCTCTATCTGAGCTGTTTTACTGAACTTTTGAGCTTGGTTTCCAATGCCTTCCTGGCTATTTGATTCCGAATAAGCTCTTATCAACTGAATTGAAAAACATAGTAAAAAAGATGGAAAATAGCAAAAAAAATAAGACGGAGAGTAGGAGGGAAATTCTTTTCATTAATTCTTCCTTTGGTAAAATCCTTTGTCTCATAAAAATATATCCACAGTAAAATATATTACATAATTTATTTGTATTATTTTGAACTCTAATACAATGGTTTTCAACCTTTACTGCACATTGCAGTTAATGTGGGAGCTGTAAAAAAACATTGATGCCTGTGGGCCACCCCCAGGGATTTTTATTACTTAATTGGTCTGGAATACATTGCTGGCACTCACTGAGAGGCTCTTGATGTATGTCTTACAGTGACTCCCAAACCCAGGCAAAAATCTTTCTACGCAAAAGCTGCAAATCTATGATTCTCTGAGGACAGGACAGGATTTTGCCTGCCTTGTTCTCTGACAATGTGTTTCTATTCAGCCAGTATTGATGCTGACTGGCAAATTGGCCAGCAACTCTCTTAACAACCACATAAGTGACTTTTTTGTTGTTGTTGATTGGTATATTTCCAATTCACAGAACATAAAGGGCCTGGATAATAGTAGGTCTTCCATAACTATTTGTTAAATGAATTAGTGCTAACTTAGTTGGCAGTCCCACTAGCAGCACACAAAAGGAGAAAATGAGTAAGGCTTGACTGTGAAACAAGTATCAGAGCAAGAAAAGAAAGTACCTCCTTAAAATTAGAGAAAATGTTACATTCATATATGAACTTATGAATCATTTCTATTCTAATCCTGAAAAACCCAGCACTGTTCTGTAATCTTTCTAGTTCAATCAAGAAATCATACAGAATCAAAAGGAACATGCTGGTCTGCCACCCAAGATGGGGGAGGCTCGGTACTTTTCTTCATGAAAAGGAACTACTTCTAGCCCAGGGAGTTGAAGATGGCTAGAGAACTAGATTTTGTGACACAAGAAGCAAGATAGCCCTATCTGAAAACGTCACTGATGTTTTCAGAAATGCTTTGTAAGTCATATAAAGGCTAATTGAGAAGAAGACTCCATTGACAGGCATGGCTTAACTGTGACAAACACAGAAAACAAGTCAGTCAGGAGATAGCAATTAAAGAACATTTGAGTTTGTAGTTACACTGAAGAAACTAAAAATAAAAGATGCAATAACAAGTATAAAAACCACAAGTCCCATATACTGTGAGTTGTATTCAAAGTCCAAGTTAATAATCACAATTTTTTCAATCTACATAATTAGAGTAATCTATGTCCTACTCTAGACAAAATACCATCTGGTGTCTAGAATGAAAGAAAAACAACTGTGCGAATATAGAAACACCCCCTAAAATAACTATTGGGTAATAGGCTTAGTACCTGGGTGATGAAATAATCTGTACAACAAACCCTCATGACATGGGTTTACCTGTATAACAAACCTGCACATGCGCCCCTGAAACTAAAATGAAAGTTTTTTTTAAAAAAGAAAACACCCCTTAAAGCATGACCCTGGCTCAAAGAAGATGCTGTCTAATCAAGATTTTGCTAGAAAAAGCCACCTACTAAGACATAGCAGATAAACCACCTGAGAGAGTGAGGAAACTGGTGCTCCTCTTTCTTGGAAATCAGTATAGGTGTGGGTTTCTACCTGATGTATACATACAGTACGATTTAAGAAAACATGCCTTGTTATACTTGATTTGTCTCTTATTTGCCTTCAGAACTAGAGCTATGGGTTGGAGATAAGCCAATTTTAGCAGTTGAAACAGGTTATTTGTTCCTCTCCTATAAATTACCCGACTGTGTGCATTGAAATAACCACAATGATTACACCCAGAATGTTGAAATGAGCATTTATTTGACAAGTGAGATTAGTGGGAGTCTAGGAAACCATCATTCTTAGCAAACTATCACAAGAACAGAAAACCAAACACCGCATGTTCTCACTCATAGGTGGGAACTGAACAATGAGATCACTTGGACTCAGGAAGGGGAACATCACACACCGGGGCCTATCATGGGGAGGGGGGAGGGGGGAGGGATTGCATTGGGAGTTATACCTGATGTAAATGACGAGTTGATGGGTGCAGCACACCAACATGGCACAAGTATACATATGTAACAAACCTGCACGTTATGCACATGTACCCTACAACTTAAAGTATAATAATAAAAAATAAATTAAAAAAAAAAAAATGAGTGATAATCTCCCTCTTTCCCCAACAGCTGCGTCCCAGGGTAGGTCATAATCACATCAGTCTTTCTTCTCCATGGTGCATGTGGCAGTGCATGTGTTGGGCATGGCTCTTGGATTGTGGCTTGGTGACTGCTAAATTCCCACAAAGGCCTTTTTTGGGAGAAAGTGGAGGTGCAGAGCTTGCTCTCATTTGCCATTCAAATTTGCAGATTACTGGCCAGGCATGATGGCTCATGTAATCCCAACACTTTGGGGGGCTGAGGCAGGTGGATCACCTGAGGTCAGGAGTTCGAGACCAGCCTGGCTAACATGGTAAAACCCCATCTCTACTAAAAATACAAAAATTAGCCAGGCGTGGTGGTGTACACCGGTAATCCCAGCTATTCGGGAGGCTGAGGCAGGAGAATCGCTTGAACCAGGGAAGCAGAGGTTGCAGTGAGCCAAAATTGTGCCATTGCACTCCAGCCTGGGCAACAAGAGCAAAACTACATCTCAAAAAGAAGAGAAGAGAAGAGGTTTAATATTTGCTAATATGACATGAGCCAAGATCACCCCACTGTACTGCAGCCTGGATGACAGAGCAAGACTCCATCTCAAAACACACACACACACACACACACACACACACACACACAACAAATACAGATTACAATATATCAATTGCAATAACCAGAATATGTCCTGGGCTGCTTTTACTAGTTTTACTTTCGTTTTGCTTCTATTGTGAAGAATAGGTCCCTGTTCCTTGTAGTCCCATCTCCCTGGGGTTGCTGCCTACTAAGTGTTAAACATGTGTTACTCTTAGTTAGACATGTATTAATTTACCAATAAGGTTGCCCATGAATTGGATCAATTGCTTACCAAAGAAAAGTTTACTGACACAAAAATATAAAAAATACTGTTTTGGGTTATCTTGTAAATAGTACAAAGTTAAGTCATTTATATTAAAAAATATTTAAAATAAATTCAATATCTAAGTCTAAAATATATGCAACTTGATTTGCACATTACCTTTTATCAAGGCAAGAAAATTATGATTATAATCTTTGATAAAATACTAAATTAGTGATTAAAATAATATATGTACATTTTATTTTGTAAAAGGCAAATTACTAAGAAAATAGATTCTGTATTATTATTAAAACTATCATCATCACTGTTATTTATACATGATATCACATAGCTCAGATGTACTTACAATTTCAGTTGATGCATATGGGGAGGGGGAAGTATTAATAATTCTAACATCATTTCTGGCTCCAGGGCACAGCTGTGCAGTGGTGCCCTCACCTATAGCTTCAAGATTAATTTACAAGCATGCATTTATCAGTATTTAATAGCATATTTTTGTTTCTGTACTCTAGCACAATATAAAGAATATATCAAAAGTAAATTCTAAAAGGTATCCTTCGTTGGTAAAAAAAATTTCATTATACAGCTTCTGTACAATGTTTTAATCTATGCCATCATACTCAAAACTTTTTAGTAAAATTTCCCACCCCTAACCTTATATACAACCTATAGTTACCTTATCTAATCTTAGATTATCATAGTCAAGGCAGGACTATGTATACATATGCTTGTCTAAAATTTACAATAAACCTGCAACATTCTGTAAACAACGTCACTTTGCTTTCTGTGCCTTCCTGGCTAACATTGTTACTATTTTTTCCTCTAAGAAATCCAGTGATCAGATTGCAACAAAATGCATGTCACATAAACGAACACAAACACAATCATCCTCTAAATGTATTTATGATCTTTTTATAGTAGCAATGTGAGTATAATTGTGAATTAAGAGATAAAACTCTATAATTTTAGTTCTGTTACATAACATGGTAGAAACTGATTTCTGCCTCTCTGAAAATGCTTATTGCATGTCTTAGAATTTAGCAACATTAGCAAGTGCCTAGGAACATCAAAATGTTTATTATTTGGGGCTTTAAATGGACATCAGCATTAAATCATGTGTTTCCAGTTTCCATTTAAAGATAATTTATTTTCATACTACAAATCATCCTTTTCTCATATAATCATCGTATTTCCTTGTTATCAATAAGACTTCTAATAACAAAAATATACCACTTTTTTTCATTTTAAAAAAATGCTTGGGGCCAGGCACAGTGGCTTATGTCTGTAATCCCAGCACTTAGGGAGGCTGAGAGAGGTGGATCACCTGAGGTCAGGAGTTCAAGACGAGCCTGACCAATATGGTGAAAACCCATCTCTACTAAAAATACAAAAATTAGCTGCGTGTGGTGATGTGTGCCTGTAGTCCCAGACTCGGGAGGCTGAGACAGAATTGCTTAAACCCGGGAGGTGGAGGTGGCAGTGAGACAAGATCGCACCACTGCACTCCAGCCTGGGCGACAGAGCAAGATTCCGTCTCAAAAAAAAAAAAACAAACAAACAAACAAAAAAAAAGCTTGGCTTTGAAGCTATGAGTCTGTATTTTTCCTACTGTGACTTTAGTTTTTAAATAGATTTTCTACCCACATTGTATATCTTTTACCCATTCAAGTTTATAATCTATCTTGCTTTCTAAAGAATCACACACTTTTTTCTCCACAAGTTGCAATTACCTATCATTTGCATATAAAATTAAATAATTTAGATTTTTTGAAATAATATGTGAGGCTAAAATATTGCTTGCCAATGCTCCAAACAAAAATGATTACTTTTAAAATGGTATCGACTGGCAATGTGTGAATTACCATCAAAAGCAGCCTGGTGGGATTTCATTTATGTTCCAAAATTCTTAGAGAAACCCAGTAGGAAAAACAAAACAAAACAAAACAAAAAACAAAAACACAGTGGAAGTGATCCCCAAATGCTCCTCATTGAGTTATTCTCTTAGAAAAGCTTCTGGAAAGTCTGTCTACAAAGGTAAAGGGTTTGGTCTTTTTGTATAGTTCCTAAGATGCCACAGTAGCCTCACAGCTGTCTGTCGCAGCTTGCTGTTTCCCAGAATGAGAATAAATGAGTGGCACGAGGGAAAGGCATGTAAGGCTAACGTGACAAACTGTGTGTACTTGTTGTTCCCCAATATGCAAAATGTCCAATTTGCCACTTGTAAGGAAAAAAAGTGAACTATGAAGAGGAAAAGTAAAGACATCACCATTTTCATGGCCCTCCTGTGGGCCTCTGTGCTGGAGTCTCTAGAGCCCAAGGAACTAAGCTTCAAATTTCTAGTATGTCTCACCAAGGAGAGAAATAAAAAAAGCAATGAGGTCAGGCACAGAGAAAAGGGGATAAAACTGTTCAAGCTAAGAAGAATTTTTAACAGAGAGAGTTTATCATAGGGAGTTTTACTTTCATCTAAGTATAAAGTCAGATTAATTTTATCTATTATATTCAGTGAGATATCAATAAACATTTCTAGCACTAAACAGTCAAAAATCAGTAAGAACAAAGACAATGTAAGGAGTATAGCAATCACTCTGTTCATCCTCCACCTCAGCCAGAGGAAAAGGGAGTGGGGGAAGTGGGCTATCTTAAAGAAATAGAAAATGCTCAGGCAGGTGGCAAGCCAGGTGGTCAAGTGATTAGTCATGTGCCAAAGCATAGTAACAGGTCTTCCTACTCTATCTGTGGCATATAAATGTGGAGCAAGTCCCACTACACATGAATCAAACAGTATCACCAACAGGTGACCAATTGTGGAGATAGCCAAGCAGGTGAGGATGAAGTCAACTGAGAAGACCTTTTGGTTCTTGATCCCTTCAGAGCAGTTTACCAGTCCAATGAACACATTCCCCAGCATGCCGATGATGAATTCCACTATTGCCAGAGTCAGAAAGATTTTGTCCATTTCGGTGGCCATTTCCAGAGACCAAAAAAATCCAAGTTTTTAATACTTTGCGTCATTAATAAATTTACAATCAAACTATTGCAGAAGAGCATTCATTTCTGATACTTATCTTCATTGCTTTTATTGCACTTCCAGTCTTGATCAGAACCTTCTGCTGTTGGATACAGTCTCATATACTTAAGGAAGTCTTTGCCTGTTTTTACTATAATTCTGATCTTAATCCCAAAAGATCTACCAAGGAATGCAGTCTCACATACCTTCACGAAAGTGTTTTCATTTCTTTGAAAGAGTTACTGAATTCTAAACCCAACAGTTTCTGTGTCCATTTATCACTGGCATGGGCTGAAACATTCCACTTGTGGTAATGACTGAAAGGATAAAGTCAAGTATATTAACATGCAAATATAGGCTAGATCCCGCCCACCTTCTCTGATTTGTACATTTCTGCTCACCTGAAATACTACACCACTTGGATCCAAATATCTTTATTGTTTTTCAGAGGAAGCTGTAGATATAATCTAATAATGTTGTTATTATGCAAGGAATATATTTTATAAGTGACTGCTTTGCTTCTGACCTTATGCAAATGCAACATATTTACCACAAAAAAAGCATTAAGAAGTCTATAAAATAGTGAAAACAGAAAAAAAAAAGCAATTAGACAGAATCAAGAATCAAATGTACTATTAAATCAGAAAAGGGAACTACAAACACTACTGTTGGGGGGAAAAGGGAGGTGACATTTGCCTTGGATCTGAAAAATACTTAGAATTTCATGAGGAAACTCAAGTCATATTTTGAACTGATAGAATAATATCCAAAAGACACTAAAACCTAAACTACTTTTTTGAAATTAAAGTCCTACTGATATTTCAGTCTAAATGTTCCTCAGGTATCTTAGAGTAACTTGTTCAAAATTATACATAGTTTTGCTTTTTACCTTGGTCTTATATATGTTCTATTTTTTTTTTTTTTTTTTTTTTTTTTTTTTGGCCAGAGATATATTGCTGCCAATTTAGCCTTAATAGACACGTAGAAAATTGTTGTAGATGAAATAAGGAAAGAGTAAACAAAAGTATTTGTTCTACATTCTAGGAACAATTATTTTGACAAAACCACCAATGCATCATAATTGAACTCACAGTTACAGATTATGTGTCTTGGTTTATGATCAGCAAACAGATATTCTATTACTAGAAATTAGTAATAGAATTTGCCAGACAAATTAACCCAAAAAATGAATGAAATCATTTTTAAAACTTAGACCTTTTTAATGTTGCTGTCATACTCTTCAATTAAATTCTATTAATTAACATTTAAAAGTGTATATTTTAAGAATGATGTTGTATAAAGAACTACTGGTAAGTTATTTCCTATGAACGAAAATATTTTCATTTAGGGCAGATATTTAAAATTATAGTAAGAAAGGAGGAGAAAAAGAGTAAACAAGAAAGGAAGGAAAGAAAGAAGAGAGAGGGAAGAAAGAATGAGAAAGAGGAAAGGAAGAGAGGGACAAAGAAAGAGAAAGGAGGGAGTTTATGAGACAGAGAAAGGCTGAATGAAAATGAAGAAATGTAGCAATATCATAAGAAGAATGATGGCTTTGGCCATATTAGTGTCTAGAGATGGAAAGAAATGTATGACTATGAGAAATATTTAGGAGAAAGAATCAATAGTCTGTGTGATGGATTTGGAGGCTAGAAAAAGGAGGAGGAGTCTGTGATGACATTTAGGCTCTCCTTTCACTCCTGAATGCATGTAGTACTGTGACCTGAGGGAATCACTGGAGGAAGAATAGGTTTAGAAGCCAAAAAGTAGGAGAAAGAAGAAAAGTTGGAAGATGAGTTCTGTTTTGAACATTTTGGAGTATCTGTAAACTCATTCCAAGTGGAAAGTTGAAGTAGGCACTTTGATATTCGTGACTGCAGCTCAGAAAAGAAATTTGGACCACATGTGGAGGTTTGGAGAACATAAACACATATTTGATTTTATAAGAGGTAGGCGCTCCAAGGGTCCTTAGGAACACCAGAGGATAAAGAAACCAAAGGAAAAATTAAGAAGTCATCAGAAGGAAGAGGAAAACCAAGAGACTAGGATTTCAAAGCAACTAAGAGCAAGGAGTGTTACAAGGAGGGTAATCAGTACTTCATGATATTAATGATAAGTCACTTACTAGCTGGATTGAGGACCAAGGAACTACTTAGTTAACTTAGCAAGAGCAGTTCAACTGACAACAAAGCAAACTACCACGGATTAAAGAGTCAATGAGATCCCAATAATGAAGCATTATAAAACCAATTAAGGTAATTCAACACATTAACAGATTAAAGGAGAAACATTCAGAAAAATATTTGATACAGTTCTGTATTTGTTCACAATTATTCTTAGCAAACTGGGAATCAAATGAAATACTCTATTTCCTGATAGATAGTATTTAAAAAAAAAAAAAACCTAGAGCAAATATTATAGCTATCAATGATACATTGAAACCCTTCTCCCTGATTTTAGGACCCAGTCAGTGATAACCATCTTACCAGGTCTTATTTTAAGGCTTCTACTGATCAAAGTAAGGCAAGAAATATACATTTTAAGAAATTATAGGCTGGACATGGTGGCTCACCCCTGTAATCCCAGCACACTGGAAGGCAAAGGCAGGAAGATCACTTGAGCCCAGGAGTTTAAGACTAGCCTGGGCAACATGGTTAAAAATTAGCTAAGTTAATTTAACATCTTTTGCGTTTCTTTATACCATCAACAGTTTAAGTCTGAAAATACCTTAACTTTTTTGCCCATATAACTAGCTTATAATTAATACATATTGAACATAATCAAACATTCCAGAGTTTTAACAAAATTAAACCATTATCACACTCTTGTTCTCACTTTGGATGTTACTCAAGAACATTAAGCTCTCTGACTGTGTCATTGGATATATTCAGTTCTCCTGCTTGGTATCTTAATTATAGACTGTCTTCCAGTCTAAAGAAGTACCTCTAATATTGTATCAGCTGTCCCTCTCTCCATGAAGACCAGCCCTGCTCCTTTCACCTAGTCCAGTCACTCAATATTTTTTTCTTTTTCAAAAGCTGTGGACTCTACTTTTCCATGTAGGGTGATGGGTAACAAGAGAGTTTCTCCTTCGCTATTATGCAAACACAGACCGATATTGTTACTCCTTTTGCATTTTCTTTGCCTAACAAATTTCCATCTGTATCTTTAGCTGTGGAAGATCTAGAGGAAGAATTTACAGATTGTGAATATTAAAATCCAAACTAAAAGTCTCTTCATCCAAGTATGTGAGAAAAATATTGGTCAGAATCTTGTTCAGAATAGGAGGAAAAGTATCTGTGGCATGCGTTATAGTCTTTCAATGGGCAGAGTAGTGGTTTCACCACTTACAAATATACAAATATGGATTGTATCTTATTCTCTGTTTTGTCCACAGGTACCAGGGGAATCTATACCTGAAGCACTACTGGAGTCAAGGTATAAAACACCTGTGTTCTCTTATCTAATAAGTCTAAGAATTGAACTGCAAAGGATTTTAGTTTGCCAGAACTTGCCCTTCATATGTTAACGTAAAGGATGTTGGTACTAGTTAGACTGGTTCTTGCCAGTGTGAGGGTAGTAACTGATATGCTATTTATGCCCACTTGTTCAACTGTATCTCTTTTGAAATACCTGAGTGATTTTAGAAATGAACCAAGAAATTAGTTGAAACTAAATAATATCTGAGGGAGAAATTATATACAACTTCAGCGATTATCTTAGTCTATTTGTGCTGCTATAACAGACTGTCACAAACTGGGTACTTTATAAAGAAGAGAAATTGATTTCTCACAGTTTGGGAGGATGGAAAGTTCAATATCAAGGTGCTAGCCTCTGGCAGAGGCCTTCTTGCTGCATCATCCCATGGCAGAAGGGCAAAGAGAGGGAGACAGAGACAGAGAGTAAACTCACACTTTTAAAAGAAACCAACTCACGTGATGACAAACCCACTCCTGTGATAACAGCATGGATCCATCCATGGGGGTGATGCCTTCATGACCTAACACCTTTTAAAGTTTCCACCTCCCAATACCTCCAGGCCTCCAACGAGGTGAACTTTGTGGGACACATTCAAATCATAGCATTTCACCCCTGGGCCCCCAAATTTATGTCCTTCACACATGCAAAATACATTTCCTCCATTCCAGTAGCCCCCACACTGTAACGCATTCCAGCTCCAACTTAAAAGTCCAAAGTCCAGAGTTTCACTCAAGTCAGATATGGATGAGACTCAAGGCACAATTCATCCTGAGGCAAATTCTCCAGCCATGAGCCTGTGGAATCAAAACAAGTTACCTACTTCTAAAATTCAATGGTGGGACAGGCATATGATAGACATTTCCATTCCTGGGAAAAATAGGCAAGAAAAGAGGGGCAATTGGCCTTAAGTAAGTCCAAAACCCAGCAGGGCAAACCGTATTAAATCCTAAGGGTTGAGAATAGTCTTTGACTCCATGTCCCACCTTCTAGACCCACTGGGTCAGGGATTGGGCCCCCAATTCCCCAGGCAGCCTCACCTCCACAGCTTTGCTTATCTCAGTTCACTCCTGAGCAGCTCTCACAGGTTGGAGTTTTGTGCCCGTAGCTCTCCCAGACAAGTGTTATGAGGCAGCACAGGGCAGTGAATGCTGAGGTCTGTCAGGCACCTCTCCAGAAGCCTTGCCCTTAAGGTCCTAACTTGCCTCCATGATCTGGGAAATGTCTTCCAGGTCATTCTCCCATTGTCTTATGAATAGAACTCGGCTTTCTTCTAGCCAGAAAAATCTTTTCAGCAAATGACCACTTGGCCAAATCCTTCTTATTCTCTCCCAAACATGCTTTTAAATTCTTTATATGGCCAGGCTGAGAATTTTCCAAATTTTTCTATTAGTCTTCACTGTATATTATAAATTCCATCTTTAAATCATTTCTCTCTCCTCACATTTTACTATATGTGCTTGAAAGAAGCCATGCAGCCCACTGAATGCTTTGCTGCTGAGATGTTTCTTCCATCAGATATCCTGGTTCACCTCTCTTAAATTACCTTCCATAAAGCCATAGGGCATGAACAGAATTCTGCCAAGTATTTTTGCCACTTCATAATAAGGATGGTCTTTACTCCAGTTTCCAGTAAGACATTTTTCTTTTCCATCTAAGACCTCGTCAGAATGGTGTTTACTCTACGAACATTCTCCTCAGAACCACAAAAGTAATCTCTAAGAAGTTTCAGACTTTCCCTACAGTTATCCTCTCCTTCTGAGCCCTCACTGAAATCGCTCTCAATGCAAAATTTATGGCAATCTAGGCTTTTCTAGCCTGCTCCTCCCTTACTAATTTCTTGTCTTAGCCTGCTTTGTGCTGCTGCAACAAAATACCACAAACCAGGCAAATTATAAAGAAAGAAATTTATTTCTCAATTCTGGAGGCTGGGAAGTCCAATATAAAGGTGCCAGCATCTGGTAAGGGACTTCTTACTGTGTCATCTTATGGGAGAAGGGCAAAAAGAGAGAGAAAGAACGAGAATGAGGCTTAACTTGTCCTTTTATAAGGAATCTGCTCCTGTAATAACAAACCCACTACTCAATAATTGTATTAAGCCATTTATAAGGTTTGTGCCTTCATGACCTAAACAATTCTTAAAGTTTCGACCTCCAAAAACCTCCACACTGGGGATCAAGCTTCTAACACATGAACTTTGAGGGACATATTCAAACCATAGCAGCCATGTATTTTATTAATTATAAAAAACAATAGTAACAACAGCAATAATAAAAGATATCATTTCTAGAACTCTTACTATATGCCTGGCTCTGAGTAAAATGATTGACTTGCATTTGTGCATGTATTAACTTAAGAAAATGCATGACAACCAACAAACATATGAAAAGAAGCTCAACATCACTGATCATTCAAGAAAAAGTAATCAAAACCACAATGAGATATCATCGCATACCAGTCAGAATGACTATTATTAAAAAGTAAAAAAATAAATGCCAGTGAAGTTGTGTAGAAAAAGAAGTGCTTATACACTCTTGGTGGGTGTGTAAAGTAGTTCAGCCATTGTGGAAGACAGTGTGGCAGTTCCTCAAAAACCTAAAGACAGAGCTACCACTCGACCCAGCAATCCCATTACTGGGTATATACCCAGAGGAATATAAATCATTCTATTATAAAGACACATACATGCAAGTGTTCATTGCAGTACTGTTCATAATAGCAAAGACATGGAATCAACCCAAATGCCCATCAATGATAGACTAGTAAGGAAAATGTGGTACATATACACCAAGGAATACTATGCAGCCATAAAAAAGAATAAGATCATGTCCTTTTCAGGGATATGGATGGAGCTGGAGGCCATTATCTTTAGCAAACTGACACAAAAACTGAAAACCAAATACTTCATGTTCTCACTTATAAGTGGAAGCTAAATTATGAGAACACATTGACTCATAGAGGGGAACACCACATACTGGGGCCTCTTGGAGGGTGGAGGGTGGAAGGATAAAGAGGATCAGAAAAATAACTATTAGGTAGTAGGCTTAATTCCTGGGAGATAAAATAATCTGTACAACAACCCCCTGCAGCACAAGCTTACCTATGAAACAAACCTGCGTCTGTACCCCTGAACTTAAAACATGATTTGTGGGTGTGTCTGTGATGCTGTCTGAAAGAGATTAGCATTTAAATTGTTAGACTGAGAAAAGAAGATCATCCTCAACAATGCAGGTGGGCTTCCATTCATCTCTGGCCCCACTGCTGGCTCTGAGGACCATTCTTGGGATAGATGTAATTTAAAGCTGACATAGTGTTAAATGGTTGCATGAGAACCATGTCTTGGGTGCTTTGGATTCAGATCTTTGTCATCTCTCGGGGGAGCATAGTAGAGCTAGATATCAGAGTTCCCTTCTACTGATTTTTTTTTTTAACATCAATCATGTTATACCTAGTGAACATGGCTCCTTCCACCTCCACCTGCTTCTGTTCATGGGAACCAAACTTGTGGTCTCTCTCTCTAAGGGTATGTGTTAGGGTGTGGGGGCAAGTGATTGCTTTCATTGATTTATTTCTTCTTATTTCATAGGCATAAGGAAGGGGGATCGAATAACTATTGGCTCAAGGAGCCATATTTAAGAAAGCAAACATTTGTTTTCTAAGTGAATCATACCACTTGCATATAGTTAATTTTAGTTAATTTTTAAAAATTGAGGCAACTCATACGTATTATTGAAATCCAACTATTTTCAATGAATACCAAGGCACTGCAGAAGAAAATTCCAGTTATATAGGATAATATCTGCTTTACTTTTTCTCATCCTAACAAGTGTTGATAATTGTAAATGAGATTTTGAAAATTCTGTTTTACTGTGAATCAAGAGTATAAATTCTATTCTGGGCTAGGTGATAAACAAAAGCTTTATTAGCACTTATTTGGAAAATTCAGATAGGACAAGGTCTCTTTAAAATAAGATTGTCATCTGTTACTGAGCACTCAGCATGTGCAAAGCACAGTGCCAGGCATTTTTATACATTATGCTATTTAACTAGCATAACAAAACTTCAAAGTGGTGGCATTATAGTCATTTAGAAGACTAAAAAGTTTTCAGTCCTTTAATTAAATGTAAGAGTTTTGTAATGGCTACAATGTGAAAGAATGAAGCTAAAAATTGTGTGCTGTTGTCATCTGAAATACAACTGGACACTGTCACTAATTTTCTTATATATATCCGCTCTCCCGTGATTTATTTTCTGTGTATATGAATGTAATATGGCCCAGAAAAGAACCATGGCTCTCTGTTTTTATCTAAATTTGCTTTCCTTTTCTTTATATATGTTAATAAATACATTTTTATTTAACTGTTTAAAAATGAATCATCATTTTTCAGAAGCTAAAGTACCCAGATGGGTACAAACATCTGTGAGATGTTTTGAGATAGGGCCTTGCCCTGTCACCAAGGATGGAGTGCAGTGGCACAATCATGGCTCACTCCAGCCTCGACCTCTTGGGTTCAAACAATCCTCTTACCTCAGCCTCCTGAGTAGCTAGGATTTTAGGTATACACCACCATGCCCAGCTATTTTCTTCTATTTTTTGTAGAGACGGGGTCTCGCTATGTTGCCCAGGCTGGTCTCAAAGTCCTAATCTCAAACATATTCCTGCCTCAACCTCCTAAAGTGCTGGGATTACAGGCATAAGCCACTATGCACAGCTTACTAGATGGATTTTTATATCAAATTTGGAGAGTATATTTCGTATGGTTTGCCTTAATATATAGACACATATTTTGCAACTATCCATATAACTGTTCATTGCAGTTGTTTATTTACTTATTAGTTTGTCTGATATTAAAACTTTCAGCCTTCTGTTATTTGTGTGTGTGTGTGTGTGTGATACTTATATCCCTATCTCTTTTTTTGTTGTTATAAATAGTTTATCATTGGATTTGGCTTTTTCATACAAATCCAGCTACAAATCACTTATGGGAGAGATTTAATGGAATTAAACCATTTGTAGTACTGATTAGTACATTTGTTCTTATGATTGGTATCTTATTTTTGTCTTTGCTTGTTTGTTTTGCTTTTGATTTATTTTCTTTCCTGACTTTTGCTGAGTTGACCAAGACTTTATACTGCCTTTTCTTTTCACTCCAGTGGTTTAAAAAAAAAAAAGTTCTGACCCATATTTCTAATCTACTAGTAGTTACCATTAAAGTGTTTATAAAGCTAATTAAATTCACAATTTTCAGTAAACATAGCAAATTTAACAAGCTCAATTATAATACTCCTGTTCCAAGAAGACCCCATTTATTATAAAATTATTTTCTCCCAGAGCTCTTCCTAGCTCTCGGATTTTGTTGAAAACATCCAGAATTTACTTCCAAAGTATTGCTAATGGTTCTTTACATTATTAGTCATATAATTCAATTACTTATATTTTTAAATAAAATTCAAAACCACGGAAATAAAACTTGTTTAAACAAGTAAAAGTTTTCTGGTTTGAGTGCTCACTCACCAATGCTGCTTATTAGCCATGCTGTGCCTTTTATTGATTGTTTTATCTTGACTTGGCTCTATTTTTTTCAGGAAAGATGCAAGTGTAGCGGTATTCCTGAGCCATGGCATTGTTCATAAATGACTTGTCAGATGATAAGGGGAGATGAGTGGGAAGTCACAGACATTAATGGTGAATAAATGACCCTTATAACTATCTGAAAGTTTACTTTTACTTTATTTCTTTGATTATTTATTTTATGCATTCATCAAGGAGTATAGAAACTCCACCTACACAGGGACCTGGTCTGACCTGTGTCTTGTGAGGCCGCCAGCAACTGTAACAGATCCCAACACTTTGCTCAGTAAATATTTGTTTCCACAGCTCTAGCTCCATAGATATTGATTTCTTTTGTCTTTAACTGAACCTGGAAATCTGCATTTTTTATAAATAGCCCAAGTGATTCTGATGTAGATGTACTACAGAAAATAGTTTTGAGGGATGTTGTAATAAATAGTTAATGTTGGCAATTATTCCACAGGTGCTAAAGAAAACAATTCAATTTCTTTAGTGAATACTATTGGATACATTAACATATGTACGACAGTCTTGTTTTTGTTATTAAAATCATCCATAGCCCTTCATGTCTGCAACATCTGTTAAAAACACTGACAGTGTATACAAACCTATTGTGATATTATAATACTTCTGCCCATTGCTCTCAATGATTTTTGCTTAAGTAGAATATTACATTGAATTCAGTACATTTTTTTTCTTTGTGACATCTCCAAAATCAATCTGTATCATAAAATTAATAACAGTTTATAATCTCTTTTGGCCAAATGAGTTATTACTTCCAAGCATACAAAAATTAGGAATGCCAGCTTCAAAATTTGTGCAGCAATTGTCAGTCAGTGGCTTTCAAAGAAAGTCTCAAGGACAATTGAGAGGACTCTTTCAGACCCTCAGAACCAAATAGATGTGGGGAGTAGTGAATCAGATATGTTTGTCAATATAAAAAAAAAAAAAAAGGTCAAAGAAAGGCTGTCTATACAATTGTAGTACATACTTAAGATACCAACTGTAAGAGCTAAAGAAAGAGGAAAGAAACATGCAATTCAGCTTAACAGTCAAAGACAGGTTTATTTTAGAGAAATAAACCTGAGAGGAGCTTCTGGCCAATTTTGGTCAGGAGTGCTCTCTCACAGACTAAGAGTATACATTGGTTTTGCAGTGAGGGGGCTTATCACAGCTTGAAATGTTTCTGTGTAGGGGAGAAGTTTATGGTGGAGTCGGATTGTTTCTGGGTGGTGGTGAGATTATCTCAGGTCTGGCATGCCTCTGGTAGGGGAGGGGTTTGGAATTTTTTTGGTCAGAGATATTATTTGTGGTTTATGGTCATGCTGACCTTAGCCAGTAGGCTGATGACCTTTGGATTTAGGCAGTTTTTGATCAAGGTGAACTTAAAATGATAGTGCTTGTCCACGATGGTGATACTCCTGCTCTGTCACCAGCAATAACAGGTTTTAAAAAATATTGCATTACAAACACATTTAAAGGAAATTTTACTATCAGGAAATGTATTCACTGACGGGCAAACAGGATTTCTCTCCTTGACTGAGAATATGTGCTCCAGCTATCAATACCGTTCATTGTGGACATTCCTCATCAGCACAATATTTCTCTAAGTTTACCAAGCACATGAGGAAACATATGTCATTTACAGGACTTACTCAAAAACAAATCCACCTCCATATCACCTTCAGCCCCAGAAAGCAGACATAAAAAAAGAGGCACAATTTTTTTCTTATTAAAATTATATTCTCAGGAATACTAAATTTAGAAAAATAAGCTATCACTATAGAAGGAAAATAATTTTAATAAATTAAGAACATTGTTTTAAAGCACATGGTCTATGATTCACATTATATGACTCTGTGCAAACAACCCCAGGTACCAGCCCAGAGCCTGGTAGACCCGCTGGGTGGTTAGATCCAGAAGAGTAATAACAATCACTACAGCTCAGCTCTCAGGAAGCCACATCCCTAGGAAAAGGGGAAAGTACTATGTCAAGGGAACACCCCATGGGCAAAAGAATCTGAACAGCAGCCTTGAGTCCTAGACTTTCCTTTTGACATAGTCTACCCAAATGAGAAAGAACTAGAAAAACAATTCTAGTAATATGACAAAACAAGGTTCTTTAACACCCCCAAATAATCACACTAGTTCACCAGCAATGGATCCAAACAAAAAAGAAATCCATGATTTACCTGCAAAAGAATTCAAAAGGTCAGTTATTAACCTAATCAAGAAGCCATCAGAGAAAGGTGAAGTTCAATTTAAGGAAATCAAAAAATAATACAAGAAATGAGAAGAGACATCTTCAGTGAAATAGATAGCATAAATAAAAAACAATCAAAACTTCGAGAAATAATGGATGCACTTTAAGAAATGCAAAATACTGTGGGAAGTCTCAGCAATAGAATCAAACAGGCAGAAGAAAAAACCTCAACCTCAAAGATAAAGTTTGTAAATTAGCCCAGTCCAACAAAGACAAAGAAAAAATGAACAAAGACTCCAAAAAGTTTGGGATTTCATTAAATGACCAAACCTAAGAATAATTGGTGTTCCTGAGGAGGAAGATAAATCTAAAAGTTTCATTAAATGACCAAACCTAAGAATAATTGGTGTTCCTGAGGAGGAAGATAAATCTAAAAGTTTGGAAAACATATTTGGGGGAATAAATGAAGAAAACTCCACTGGCCTTCCTAGAGACCTAGACATCCAAATACAAGAAGCTCAAAGAATACCTGGGAAATTCATCATAAAAAGATGATTGCCTAGCACATTGTTATCTAAAGTTAACACAAAGAAAAGAATCTTAAGAGCCACGAGGGAAAAGCACCAGGTAACCTATAAAGGGAAACCTGTCAGATTAACAACAGATTTCTCAGCAGAAACCTTACAAGCTAGAAGGGCTTGTAAACCCTGAAGATAGGGCCCTAGCTTCAGTCTCCTTAAACAAAACAATTGTCAGCAAAGAACTTTGTACTCGGCAAAACTAACCTTCATAAATGAAGGAAAGATACAGTCTTTTTCAGACAAATACTGAGTGAGTCACCACTACTAAGCCAGCACTACAAGAACTGATAAAAGGAGCTCTAAATCTTGAAACAAATCCTGGACACATCAAAACAGAACCTCTTTAAAGCATAAATTTTACAGGACATATAAAACAAAAATACAATTAAAAAAACAATTAGCATGATAAATGAAATAGTTCCTCACATCTCAAAAGTAATATTGAATGTAAATGGTCTAAATGTTCCACTTAAAAGATGCAGAATGGCAGAATGGATAGGAATTCACCAACCAATTATCTGCTACCTTCAAGAGATACATCTAACACATAAGGACTCACATAAACTTAAGGTAAAGAGGTGGAAGAAGACATTCCATGCAAATGGATGCCAAAAGCAAGCAGGAGTAGCTATTCTTATATCAGACAAAATAAACTTTAAAGCAACAGCAGTTTAAAAAGACAAAGAGGGACATTATATATGATAAAAGGCCTTGCCCAACAGGAAAATATCACAATCCTAAATATGTATGCACCTAACTAACTCTGGAGCTCCCAAATTTATAAAACAAGTACTAGTAGGCCTAAGAAATGGGATAGACAGCAACACAATAATAGTGGGGAACTTCAATACTGTACTGAGGGCACTAGACAAGTCATCAAAACAGAAAGTCTCAATGTATTTAAAAGAAAGTCACAGAAAGAAACAATGGATTTAAACTATACCCTGGAACAAAGAGACTTAACAGATATTTACAGAACATTCTACCCAACAACCGCAGAGTATACGTTCTATTCAACAGTGCATGGAACTTTCTCCAAAATAGACCATATGATAGTCCACAAAACAAGTCTCAATAAACTTAAGAAAATTGAAATTATATCAAATACCGTCTGAGACTAGAGTGGAATAAAACTGGAAATCAACTCCAAAGGGAAACTTCAAAACCATGCAAATATGTGGAAATTAAATAACTTGCTCCAGAATGATCATTGGGTCAACAACGAAATCAAGATGTAAATTAAAAAATTCTTCAAAATGAATGACAATAATGATGCAACCTATCAAAACCTCTGAGATACAGCAAAGGTGGTACTAAGAGGAAAGTTCATAGCCCTGAATGCCTACATCGAAAAGTCTGGGAAACTTCCTAAGTCTTTCTAAACAATCCAAGGTCACACCACAAGGAACTAGAGAAACAAGAACAAACCAAATCCAAACCCAACAGAAGAAAGGAAATAACCAAGATCAGAGCAGATCTAAATCAAATTGAAACAAACAAACAAACAAAGAAACAAAAAGCTGGTTCTTTGAAAAGATAAATAAAATTGATAGACCATTCACAAGATTAACCAAGATGAGAGAAAATCCAAATAACCTCAGTAAGAAACAAAACAAAAAATATTACAACTGACACGCAGAAATACAAAAGATCATTTAGGGCTACTATAACACCTTTATGCACGTAAACTAGGAAACTTAGAGGAGATGAATAAATTCCTGGAAACATACAACCCTTCTAGCTTACATCAGGAAGAATTAGATAACCTGAACAGATCAATAACAAGAAGCAAGATTGAAATGGTAATTTAAAAATTACCAACAACAAAAAAAGTGCAGGACCAGACAGATTCACAGCAGAATTCTATCAGACATTCAAAGAAGAATTGGTACCAATTCTATTGATATTAGTCTACAATATAGAGAAAGAGGGAATTCTCCCTAAATCATTCTCTGAAGCCAGTATCATCCTAATACCAGGAAAGGATATAACCACAAATGAAAACATAGATGCTAAAATCCTTAACAAAATACTAGCTAACTAAATCCAACAACATGTCAAACATAATCCACCATGATCAAGTGATTTCATACCAGGGATGCAGGGATGATTTAACTTACACAAGTCAATATGTAATACACCACACAAACAGAATTAAAAACAAAATCAAAAGATCATCTTGATAGATACAGAAAAGGCATTTGACAAAATCACTTTATGATTATAACGCAGAAGAATCAGCATACAAGGATCACACCTCAATGTGATAAAAGCCATCTATGACAAACCCACAACCAAGTTAATACTGAGTGGGGAAAAGTTGAAAACATTCCCTCTGAGAACTGGAACAAGACAAGGATGCCCACTTTCACCACTTCTGTTCACTGTAGTACTGGAAATTTTAGCCAGAGCAATCAGACAAGAGAAAGAGATAACGGGCATCCAAATTGGTAAAGAATAGCACAAATTGTTGCTGTTTGCTGATGATATGATTGTATACCTAGAAAACCCTAAAGACTCCTCCAAAAAGCTCCTAGATCTCATAAATGAATTCATCAAAGTTTCAGGATACAAAATTAATGTATGCAAATCAGTAGCCTTCCTATACCCCAACAGCGACCAAGCTGACAATCAAATCAAGAACTCAACTCCTTTTACAATACCTGCAAATATATATAGGAATATACCTAACCAAGGAGATAAAAGATCTCCACAAGGAAAACTACAAAACACTGCTGAAAGAAATCATAGACGATACAAACAAATGGAAACATACCCCATGCTCATGGATGGGTAGAATCAATATTGTGAAAATGATCATAGTACCAAAAGCAATCTACAAATTTAATGCACTTCCCATCATAATACCACCATCATTCTTTGCAGAACTAGAAAAAAAATCCTAAAATTCATATGGAACCAAAAAAAAAAAGCCTGCATAGCCAAAGCAAGACTAAACAAAAAGAACAAATGTGGTGGCATCACACTACCTGATTTCAAATTATACTATAAGGCCATAGTCACCAAAACAGCATGGTACTGGTATAAAAATAGACACATAGACCAATGGAACAGAATAGAGAACCCAGAAATAAACCAAAATACTTGCAGAATGATCTTCAACAAAGCAAGCAAAAACATATAGTGAGGAAAGGAAACCATATTCAACAAATTGTGCTGGGATAATTGGCAAACCACATGTAGAATAATGAAACTGGATCCTCACCTCTCACCTTATACAAAAACCAACCAAAGATGGATAAGGACTTAAATCTAAGACCTGAAACTATAAAAATTCTAGAAGATAATCTTGGAGAAACCCTTCTAGACATTGGCTTAGGGAAGAATTTCATGGCCAAGAACCTAAAAGAAAATGCAATAAAAACAACGATAAATAGCTGGGACTTAATTAAACTAAAGAGCTTTTGCATAACAAAAGGAACAGTCAGCAGAATAAACTTAAAACCCACAGAGTGTGAGAAAATCTTTACAATCTGTACATCTGGCAAAGGACTAATATCTAGAATCTACAATGAACTCAAACAAACCAGCAAGAAAAAAACCAAACAATCCCATAAAAAGTGGGCTAAGGACATGAATAGACAATTCTCAATAAAAGATATACAAATGGCCAACAAACATGAAAAAATGTTCAACATCACTAATGATCAGGAAAATGCAAATCAATGCAATACCACCTTACTCCCACAGGAATGACCATAATCACCAAAAATGACCAAAATGACCAAAAATCAAAAACAATAGATGTTGGTGTGGATGCAGTGAAAACGGAACACTTCTATACTGCTGGTGGGAATGTAAACTAGTACAGCCACTATGGAAAACAGTGTGGAGATTTCTTAAAGAACTAAAAGTAAACTACCATCTGATCTAGCAATCACACTATTGTGTATCTACCCAGATGAAAATAAATCATTATACAAAAAGATACTTGCACATGTATGTTTACAGCAGCACAGTTTGCAATTACGAAAATGTGGAACCAACACAAATGCCCATCAATCAACAAGTGGATAAAGAAACTGTGATATATATGTATATATATATTTCACATATATGTGTGTATATATCACATATATCTGTATATATACACGTGTATATATATACACACCTATATATACATGTGTATATGTATCACGTGTGTGTGTATATATACATCTATATCACATATATGTGTGTGTATATATATGTATATATACTTATACTACTGGAATACTACTCAGTCATAAAAGGAATGAATTAATGACATTTGCAGCAAACTGAGTGGGATTGGAGACTATTATTGTAAGTGAAGTAACTCAGGAATGGAAAACCAAATATTGGATGTTCTTACTTATAATTGGGACCTAAGTTATGAGGATGCAAATGCATAAGAATTACACAATGGACTTTGGGGACTCAGGAGGAAAGGGTGGGAAGGGGGTGAGGGATAAAAGCCTACAAATTGGGTTCAGTGTATACGGCTCAGGTGATAGGTGTACCCAAAATCTCACGAATCAGCACTGAAGAACTTACTCATGTAACCAAACACCATCTGTCCCCCCAAAACCTATGGAAATAAAAAATATAAAATACAAAGAAAATAAAGTTCACGGTCTAAATGGCAGAATGAACTAGTAAAAATTGAATTAGAGGTATAGATAATGTTAAAGTATTTTCTCAGAATACAACACAAAAGAACAAAGAGAAAATAAGTGTAAAAGAAAATTTTAGAGACTATAAATTCAAAAGTTTTGATAAGTATCTAATATGTTAGATACTTACCTAACATATGGGATACAAAATGAGAAATTTGTGGGACCTAACATGGGATACAAAATAAGATCTATGACCTAATATGGGATACAAAATAAGAAAATATAAAGATTGTAAGCCATAAATCATCAATAAAATAATAGAAAAATTTTCAAATGTGAAAGTGACTAAGAGAGAAAATAATGTTAAAAACACTGCTAAAAGATTCTGGAGACATTTCTGAATAGAAATATAAAGAGAAAATTTTTAAAATCCTTAAAATGCAAAATAGAAAGAAAAAAATAAAAATTGCCAATGGAAACATGAACATCATACTGACCTTGACTTCTCATCTGAAATTTTGGAAGCTAAAAAGCAATAAAATAACTTTTTTTCAAATTCCTAAGGGATAACTTGTTAAAGTAAGATTTCTGCCATTTAATTGTGAAGGCAAATAAAGACACTTTACACTGGCAATGATTTTTGAAAGAATTTCTCCTCTAATGCAAACACAAAAAGACCAGGAAAATAGTAGAAAGGAAGGAAGGCAACATAGATAATAACTGTCAACGATTACTAATGAAATAGCTCTAAAACTTAAATAAATCAGAAATAATTTCTAATACTGTAAAAAAATTTTTAGCCTAGAAATAAACTTCTAGCTTAATCAAACATGAGTGGGAAGTGACATCGTGGAGGAAAAGAGAAGAGACAGCAGGCAAAGAGGATTTGTAGTGTATCTAGAGGGAAACTTGATAGATATTGACTAGTTACGAATATTAGTAGAAAAACATAAAAACCTAGACAAGTGGTTCATAAAAATTAACGTTGTTTCTCTTGCCATAGGAAAATAAATTCAGTAGTTAAACATGAATGAATTAAATATTCATTTCAACCAAAATGGAATAATAACAACAGAAGAAACCTAAGGGATATGAAGCAGGAAATCTATTACCCAGGAGTAGAAAAGTTTATTCAGTTATATAATCAATAAGTATTTAAAATGCATTTGGTTAAATTGTATGCAAAGACATAATAGTATATTTACATATGCTCAGATATATATCATGTGTTATGTTAGGAAAAACAAAATGTCCTGAATTAATGGCTTTATAAGTTTTTATTGACAAGACTGCCCTCTGCTGAAGTTCTTAAATACTGTACATTGCCTCTTGGTAGGCACAAAAAAAGGTTTCAGTTTAAAATTCTGCACCTATTCTTGATATAAACCCCTAAAAAATCAATTAATTAAGGGTAATTCTTTAACATGATAAAGGAGATAAGTTAACAAATTTCTAGTTTTTCAAATGAAAAAGCTAAAAGCCTGGATTGTCACAAATAAGTAAAGGTTGAAAACTAGATTGCTCGGGAATCTTAACAAGCCAATATTGTGCACCGCTACAAATTGTTCTGTACTTTCCCTTGACCTTCATCCTTGGCAGAAAGCTCATGTGATTCCTCTTCTAGTGCTCTTTATAGCTCATGTAGTGATAGAATTTCTGATATTTATTCTGTTATGGTACATTGACAACTTCTATTCCTTCCCATTATTTTAACATGTTGGGAAAAGTGCCTGAGTTAAATGATACTTTTACAATGGATGTAAAAACATCAGTATTAAAAAAGAAACCTGCACATTGAGGTGGCTGACTTCAAGTAGAAAGAGAAAATTTGGATTTCAGCTAGCTCTTTGTCTGACTTAAAATGATATAAAATGATGAGAATCTATCCAGGTGAATTTCTTCAGTGGGACAGAGCCTGTTCATGAGCATCTCTAGAAAAGATTGACAACCCTCATGTTCCTCAAGGGACTGAGGAACATTTCTTCAGAGTCTGATTATGTTCAATTCCAATGGTCTAGTCACTGTACTTTGGTTAATTAACGCTAAGGTTGATTTTATTTTCAACATTAATCAATAATGTTGATTTTATTTTCTAACTTCCTGGCTCACACTTTCACTTAACTCATATTGAACTAGCAATGAATTGAAACAGATTTTGCTTAAACTGCTACTAGTGTAATTTTTAAATCTAATACAAAATTTCAGATGCGGTTGATCATAGTTTTGAACTGAGAACTTTCAAATCTTGATTTTGATATCTACCAAATTTAATAGAACTTTCAGCTTTATGTCCTTAAATTGATAAATTCATTCTCTATTTTCAAAATTAGTTAGGTGTCTAATTTAATTTTGGCAAGTCTTAATGAAATTGTCATAAACCTTAGTGATTATAATTTTTTTTGCTAAGGTACCAAATCACTTATTTAATAAATAATTCTAAAATATTATATGAATCACAGTCATTTATTTATTTAAACATTTATGCTTTATGCTTTCATTTATCACCTAGTATATATCAAGAATTGTACATGCTGCTAACGGATAAAATTGATGTATCTTCTGTGTTCAATGACTCAGTCTAGTGGTGGAAAAAAATGACCCACATTCACAGTGTGATGTATTCTGTAGCAGATACTTATATCTAGTGTCATTAAATAGTCATCAAAAATTTATCTATGCTAATTTTATGCTTTTTATAAATCTGAAGTGTCAACTGTGTGGATGATTTCTTCCTCTTACAAAAGATTTCATGTTGCATAAAATGTAACATATTCACATTTGATCTCCTGAATTTGAAAACTATGTCAGATTTATATAACGGAGTATTCTTGTTCTTAGGAAATACTCACTGAGATGTTAAAAGCTAAAGGCATGCTATATGCAGCTTACATTCAAATTGATTAGAAAGATAGAATACAAGTGTATGTGTGAGAGAGAGACAGGAAAAAAGAGAAAGCGAAATTTAAAAAGCAAATGTGCCAAATTGTTAAAAATTTGAGTAAAGTGTAAAAATTGAGAGTTCTTTGACTGTTATTGCAACTTTTCTGCAAGTTTAAAATTATTTCAAGATTTAAAATTTAAAATTCCTAATGCCTGAGCAACACCCCATTCCAATTATATCAGAACCTCTGGGGATAAATCCAGGCATAAGAATTTTTTTATACCTCCAAGGTAATTCTAATGTGAAGTTCAGTTTAAAAAGCAGAATACTAAAAATCCCCAGAAGCATCAAGAATAGTTGTCTTCCCTGTGATATCGCAGCTCTACATTACTACTCTACCTCCAAATAGTATTGTCCTGTGACAGAAAAGAGGCTCCCAAACAGGCAGAACATCCATTTTATTGCAACCAATCCTCCAGGTTTAGAAAGTTCAAATTTATGGAATTTGACAAGATAGCCTCTGCTTGTTTCATATATGTGTGCTGCTCTCTTATTGAGAGAAGTTCAACACTGTTTCTTGCAGAAGAAATATGTGAAAATTTGTGCTTTGCAGTTAGCACTTTTTTCCCACCAGGATCATTTTGGTTCCAAATCAAAGAAGTCCAACTAAAATCAGTTTAAGTGAAAAAGAAAAATTGATAATGGAAATAACTTGGACTTCAAATATGACAAGATCCAATGACTCCAACATGTTATCAAAAGCTTTGATCAGGCCCTCAATTCTCTCCATCCAGCTGCCATGTGACGCCGGCAACCCCATATTTCATTGCCTTATCTTAGCAATTTATTCATACAGCAAACACTTGATGGCACTGACTAGACCTGCTTTAATCACATGGCATTCCTCAACCATCGCTATGGCAAAAGCTGGCTGCTATGATGGGCACACACTGAATCACATGCCAACCCTATGGCCTGGGGTTTGGGCAACTATTATCAGAAGCTCTAATGAGACCACAAGGACTGAAGTAGTTTCCCCAAGAAAGGGATGCTGGGCAGGCTGTCCAATAAACCAACACCTCTCCTATGGCTTCAGCACTGATCATCATCCCCCTACACTCTTTCCTTTTCCTCTTTTTATGTTACTTTGTTCAATTACGGTTGGGGCAGGGGTTCTAAAAGCTTGTCCTTATGCTCTCATCTCTCCTAGAACTTCCTTGCCTCAAATATTTCTGACTGTCAGATCACATCTACAAGTACCCCATCACCCAAGATGCTACTGATCTAAGAACATGAATATATTTGAAGTTTTATGGGTTTTCCTACTTCTTTATTATACACCTTGGATTTTAAGGTTGTTTTTCTCTACACACCGCAAATGATCTCCTCTTGATGGAGAATATTAGTAGTGGAATGAACTGGGAAGACCCACATCCCTTCATTTATTAAAAGAAATTTAAAAAATATCTTTCTGGTTTATCAGAGGTAATAACCACCAACAACAAATTACCTCCTGCATATCAGATACAATAATATCTGCCAGGCTGAGGAAATAGGTATGTTTTCCTTATCAAAAGAGTTATTTCTTTGAGTTTCTTGCAAGAGTTGTTGTTTTGGAAGGGGCACGGTATTAACAGGAGGTGATTTGGTTATTTGTTGCTGTGCAACAAACTACCCCAAATTTAGTGACTTAAAATGATAAACATCTGTTACTTCACCATTTGCGTGGGTTAAGCATTCAGAAGCAGCTTAGCTGGGAGGCCCTGACTTACGGTCTCTCATGAAATTGTAGTGGAGCTGTCAGCTAGTGCTGCAGTGACCTCAAGGCTCAGCAGGGGGAGATATATTCCCATGCTCATTCATAGGCCTCAGTTCCTCACCGTATAGACATCTTCATAGGCTAAGTGTCCTCACAACATGGTAACTGGGTTCACTCTCCCCAAGCTTCCCTGTGACATGGCAACTAGATCCCCCACAGCAAGCTGTGATTCAAGAGAGGGCAAAATAGTGCACCCACAATGGAAATCACAGTCTTTTTGTCACCTAATATCAGAGATGACATCTCATCACTTCAGCCATATTCTATGCAGTTGAAGTAAGTCCAACCCATCATTCAGGGCCCCAGTAATGAAGCTCCTCTGCTTGAGAAGAAGAGTACCAAATAATTTGTAGTCATATCTTTAAAATCATTACAGGAGCACTGGCTCTCCTCATGAGAAATTATGTTATGTGTCTGATAAAAATTAATACTTGCCTTGGTAGCATTATTTGCATACTAGATTTTTTTTTAAGTGAGGATTTAGCTACAGTGAACCTTGAAAGGGGTACTGAATGCTATGTGGTACTCACATTCATGGGACTGGGCCTATCTCTCCACCTTTGGATTGGCAGCTGCTACCTGGAAGAGCTTCCTGTGCTAGCAGCTTAAGCTGGAGGGGCTCCAGTGCACAAATCATAACAAGAGCCTGAGTGTAGAACTAATGTCTATGAGGAGAGATGGGTTTCCCCAAGGGGAAAGAGTGAAGAACACATGATGAAGGGAAATGTGGATTAAGTCCATGACATTAAGGGGAAAAAATGCAAAGTGTTCTTTTAGGACAACTCCTTTTCAAAGACCTAAGACTTCCCACTACATTAAAGTTATCATCTTTATACTTCCCATGTATATCACTGTCCTTTAGAAAGACTCTCTGATTTAAAGAACTACATGCTCTCTCCTAATAATGTATTTATGTGATCTTTAACATAATGGGGACACAGTAGATATTCAGGGAAGAAACAGTAAATATACCAAATTATCCTGCAAGGACTCTGGTGTGAACAGAGCCAAAAATGGAATTACAGATTGTTGAAAGTGGAGAAGAGACATTAAGATGAGTGGAGAAGAAACCTGAAAGTGCCACAGAGAATAAGACTAAAATTTCCAAATGCCCCTCAGGGAACAGCAGATGACATCTATCAAGAAAGAAAAAAGAAAAGGCTTATGACAACCAGGTTACACATATTTGATTGATAGACAAGGCGTGGGGGTCACCAATTCTACCTCCTACAACCAAAGATTGACTTGATCAAAAGAAACAAAAGAGTGTGATCAGAGTCAGCCTATTTTTCAACAAAGTCACAACAGAAATCTAGCATGGCTCTGTTAAGATGTTCTCAGCCCTAGGAAGAACAAGAAAGAACCCAGCAAGAGCAAGAAAGAACCCAGAAGTTCAAATATCCTCTCACCATTTGATCACCTTAAGTCTTAATTCTTAGCACTATTGAGAAGAACCATGTTTCCAAATAACATGGCCGCACACCTGTTTACAGGAGAAAGGCTCCAATTTTAACACAGTTATCTCTAAGAAAAAGTAATAAGAGATGTAATTATCATCTCTGCACAATATCAATTAGGAATCTTGTCATTGTATTTGGGAGAAAATCCTATTCCAAACGGCTTCAGGCAAGCTTAAGAAACACTGCAGGTTTATATGAGGCTATACACTGGGATCTGGCTCAAATTCTCTGTATCTGATTGGAGACACAGCAAGATAGATTAGCATGGTAAGGGAACTTTCTCCCCTGAGATAAACTCTTCTGCCTCAATATTATTGCCTGGCTGTCTTTATACTGGGCTTTTCCTGAGAACTCCAATAACATCTTTGCTTCTCAGTCTTTCCTCCTACAATCCCTAAAACTGTGACTCTTCCCCAGATTAGCTCTCTCCTCATGAAGCAACACAGGCATTCCAAGCTTCAGATATCCTCTCACCATTTGATTACCTTGTCTTAATTTTCTTATATATTATTGCTAACTGTAGTCATCCTACAATATGTAGAATACCAGGACTTAATCCTCCTATCTGACTGGTATGCTTTAATAAATCTCTCCCTATTCCTCCCTTCCCCCTTCCCTTCCCAGCCTCTAGGATTCTTGGTTCTACTTTTTACTTCTATGAGATCAACTTTTTTTAACTTCCACATGTGAGTGAGAACATGCAGCATTTAATTTTTATGTTCCTGGTTTATTTCATTTAACATAATGTCCTCCAGTTCCATCTATGTTGCCACAAATGATAAGATTTCATTATTTTATGGCTATATAATATTCTACTGTGTAGGTATGCCACAGCTTATCCATTCATCCATTGATGAACACCTAGGTTGACTTCCTGTCTTAGCTGTTGTGAATAGTGTTGCAATAAACATGAAAGTTCAGATGTCTCTTTAATATAATAACTACCTTTGCTTTGGATAAATTCCTAGTAGTGTTTTCTCTTTATCTTCAGCTTCTTATTTCACATCCTCACCCAATTCTGACAATCCTGGTGTTTGAGCTCATTATGTAAACTCCCACTTGCGTTTCACCTTATAGTTCAGATGTGACAATTAGCTCCACATTTTTAGCTATGATGTGGACTGCTCTTATTGACCACAAACCTAATTTTTCTTCTGTCCAAGGTGTTCCAAGATGAAAAAAAAAAAAAAAGAGGGAGAAAAAAGTTAACTCTTGTCCAAGATCTGGGATTAACTATAAGTTTTAAAGAATACTTAGAAAGCAAGGGTTTCCTGGCATGGATAAAAATATCCTGGGTTCAGGGGTAGAAAAAAAAAAGATCTAAGAGGAATTCAACAGAGATGGATGCCTCTGAGAAGGTCCTTCTACAACCTGTCTCCCACACCCAAAACCAACATCAGATTTGAAGCACCCAGGAGGGTGTAACAGACCCTCAAGTAAATTTGGAAAAAAGGAAAGTAAAAGACACCTGTGTCTGACCTGGTGAAGCCTGAGGAGGCAGCAAGCCTGGTTAAAGAAAACTTTCTGTTCAGCAGGAATCTATATAGATTAGAAATGACAGGATATGCTTAGTACTTTGGTTGTGGTGATATTATCACAGGTGGATACCTAGGGCCAAACCCATCAAGATAAATATACTAAATGTGTCCAACTTTTATACATCAATGATACCTCAACAATGCTTTAAAAAGAATAAAAGAAAGAACTAACTGCATAAAGATACTTAGACAAATGGTCACCATCTACCCTAGCATGGTACAGTCAAGGGCAAAATACTTTCTCAGATCACCAGAATAGGTATGAATATGATCTGGAAGATGGCTGAGCCAGAGAGACGGGTAGTTCTTTGGACAGAGGGACACAGTAGTGGATGTCAGAGTGGACTAAGAACTAGAGCCAAGTAGAAGCTCAAAGGTTTCAGCCAGTGCCAGTGTCAGAGCAACCAATGGAGACCTGCATGGATAAGGGTGCAGCAGCAGGTGACTAACAACCAGGCCCACCCCGGCCCCGCTAATGTCTTGATAGAATTGCATGTTACCTCAGGAAGAGGTAGCATCAAGAAGTCTAAGACAGTATTTTGAAAAGAGCCTTTATAAGAGCAACATGTACTCTACTCAAATTATAGCAACTACAAATATTAAATTTATGGTGAAGCCTGGGTAGAATAATGGTGAAATCATTGATGCCAAAAAAGTCAGAAGTTCACACATGGTAACTCATTTTAAGCAGGGATGACATGATTTTGAACATAAAGCCTACAGCAGCTAACCACTCCATTAAGTCGCAAGGAAAAAAATTCATCTTGTTGATACCATAATAGAAAAGGATTGGTGATTAACAGTACAAACAATAGGCAACACTGCAGACTTCTCAATTGGTTCAGCTTACATGATTCTAGCTGGATAACTAAAGTTGAGAACAAATTTCTATGCAATGGATGGCCAAAGTCTTGCACCAAGATCAGCTACAGACAAGAACAGAACTTTCCCTGAAAATTCAAAAAAGTGGTATCAAGATCCTGAAGCATTTCTTCAAAGAATTGTAACAGGAATTGAAACATGGCTTTACCAGTACAATCTGAAATCAAAACAAAATCAAAGCAATGGCTACTGAGAGGTGAAAGTGGTCCAGTCAAAGCAAGAGTGGATGGGCAAAGGGCAAAAGTCAGGGCAAAAATTTACTTGGAAATCTCTCAGTGTTTTGCTTGTAGTCTTTCTGGAGGGCCAAAATTGACAATACTGCTTATTATGAGAATTTTCTGAGAACATTAGCCAAAGCATTAGTAGAAAAATGCTTGGGAGAGCTTCATCAGAGTCCTTCACCATAGCAATGCTCCTGGTCATTTATCTCATGGAACAAGGAAAATTGTGTGAGAGTCCTGATAGAAAATTATTAGGCATCCATATTAGAGTTTTATTTTGGTTGCTTTGAACTTCTTTTTGTTTCTTGTTTTCTTCATGATGGTATATGTTTTCCTTTTGCTTCAATGTATAGAATTCCCTTAATCATTTCTTGTAGAGCAAGTCTATTGGTGACGGATTCTCTCAGCTTTTGGTTTTCAGGGAAAGACTTTATTGTTATTACATTTTGAAGGTGTCCATTTCCAGAGGTAGTATTTGTGGCTGGCAGAATTTTTTTCTTTGAACACTTTGAATATATCATTTCATTCTCTACCGGCTTGTACAGTCTCTCCTGTGACAATCACTCCTAATCCGTTGAGGCTTCCCTAATATATGACTTGATGGTTTTATCGTACTGTTTTTAGAATTTTCTCTTTGCTTTATTTGACTGTTGACATTTGACTCTTATGTGCCTTGGAGAAGGCCTTTCGGGTTGTGATGTTTGAGGTCCTGTATTTGGATGTCCCAATCTCTTGCTAGACTTGACAAATTTTTAACTAATATTTTGTTTAAAGTTTGTTTCCATGCCCTTATCCATCCCTCCTTCTTCTGGAATACTCAAAATTAAACGTCTGGTTACTATATGGCATCTTGGGAGACATTGGCTTAATTGTAGAAACCATTTTAAGGACCTACATTTTGATTCATTTATCACAAGAAATTGAAAATTTCATAAAGTCAGGAGAGAGACTACTCAGAGAGTTGTATATCAAAAGAAAAATTTGTATATCATATGCATAGCTATTAGAACTCATGCATAGCTCTCAGGCATAGCTATGAGAGTTTCTCCTATGTCTTGACCCAGAGCTGGTGCTACTTTGTCAGTGATTGGGGCTTTGGAAGGAGGCAATGCTCACTAGCCTAAGGTTAAGCGTCTGTAACCTCACCTCCCACTGTTTTAGCAATGTCAGGCAGTGTTGTGAAACTTTTAGTTATACATTTTCAAAGGTCATAGAGAAATAAAATCATGACTTCTTTTCTATGTGTTACAAAGCAACACAAATTCCTCATGTTGTTATAAAGTTATATAAAAAACAGGTAAGCAGATATCTTTAAAAGGAATTATTTTCAAATGATTAATGACAGACTCATTTTTTTTAAGTGAACACATAGCTTTTGTCTCAGGACAGGTTCTTCTCTTCTCCTTAAGAACATTGATAATAAATTCTACCATAGATTTCTTACTACAGTTGTTGATATTTAGATACACATGTTTACCTTTTTAGCATCTTGGAATTTGTGATGTATGGCAGATCACACCTTCCAAAGATGGCCAAAAGATTATCTCTCACCTGGTGCTTTCTGATGACAATGGGACCTTGATATCCTCCCTGCAACTGGTGACATCGGATTCCTCCCCCTTGAACCTCAGTGGACCTTTGTAACTGTTTTGATCAATAGAGCATGTAAGAAGTGATGCTTAGTAAATTTTGAGTCCAGATCATAGAGATGACATGGAATTCTAACTTGTTCTCTCAGGAACCTGTCCACATGTTGTGAGGAAGCCCATGCTGTGAGATAGAGATCTACAATTAGTTTGCAAAATAATTGGAGATTGAATTATCTCCAAAAAACATTTAATGACCATGTTGTAGTCACTGGTTGAATTGTTTCAGAATTATACAATAAATTTCCAAACAGATATGGGTATATAGCTAAAGATGTAATGATCATCCCACTGTACCTACAATAGTAATACCTGTTTTATATCGTTAGCCCTTTTGTCTTTATAATTGTCCTTTGATAATTTCTTTCATTGTGTTTAGTCCTCAAATGAAGAAATAAAAGCTCAGTATGATTGACTGACATTTTCAGTCATATAGCTGATAAGTATTAGTCTGCTTGGTTAAATTTATTACTGAGTAGTTTATTTTTGTAGCTTTGTAAAGGGAATTGCGTACATGATTTTTCTTTCCTGCTAGTTTATTGTTGTTATATAGAAATGCTACTAATTTTTGCATATTGATATTTTATACTGCAATGTTACTGAATTTGTTTTTTAGTTCTAAGAGTTTTTTGGAGGAGTTTTTTCGTGGAGACTTGTTTTTCCTGTTTTGATTTTTTGGTTTTTTTTTTTTTAATACTTTGAGTTCTAGGGTACATGTGCACAACATGCAGGTTTGTTACATATGTATACATGTGCCATGTTGGTGTGCTGCACCCATTAACTTGTCATTTACATTAGGTATATCTCCTAATGCTATCCCTCCCCCCTCCCTCCCCCCGACAATAGGCCCCGGTGTGTGATGTTCCCCTTCCTGTGTCCAAGTGATCTCATTGTTCAATTCCCACCTGTGATTGAGAACATGTGATATTTGGTTTTCTGTTCTTGCAATAGTTTGCTGAGAATGATGGTTTCCAGCTGCATCCATGTCCCTACAAAGGACACGAACTCATCCTTTTTTATGGCTGCATAGTATTCCATGGTGTAGATGTGCCACATTTTCTTAATCCAGTCTGTCACTGATGGACATTTGGGTTGATTCCAAGTCTTTGCTATTGTGAATAGTGCCGCAATAAACATACGTGTGCATGTGTCTTTATAGCAGCATGAATTATAATCCTTTGGGTATATACCCAGTAATGGGATGGCTGGATCAAACGGTATTTCTAGTTCTAGATCCTTGAGGAATCGCCACACTGTTTTCCACAATGGTTGAACTAGTTTACAGTCCCACCAACAGTGTAAAAGTGTTCCTATTTCTCCACATCCTCTCCAGCACCTGTTGTTTCCTGATTTTTTAATGATTGCCATTCTAACTGGTGTGAGATGGTACCTCATTGTGGTTTTGATTTGCATTTCTCTGATGGCGAGTGACGATGAGCATTTTTTCATGTGTCTGTTGGCTGTATGAATGTCTTCTTTTGCGAAGTGTCTGTTCATATCCTTTGCCCACTTTTTGATGTTTTTTTTTTTTCTTGTAAATTTGATTGAGTTCTTTATAGGTTCTGGATATTAGCCCTTTGTCAGATAAGTAGATTGCAAAAATTTTCTCCCATTCTGTAGGTTGCCTGTTCACTCTGATGGTAGTTTCTTTTGCTGTGCAGAAGCTTATTAGTTTAATTAGATCCCATTTGTCAATTTTGGCTTTTGTTGCCGTTGCTTTTGGTGTTTTAGACATGAAGTCCTTGCCCATGCCTATGTCCTGAATGGTATTACCTAGGTTTTCTTCTAGGGTTTTTATGGTTTTTAGGTGTAACATTTAAGTCTCTAATCCATCTTGAATTAATTTTCGTGTAAGGAGTAAGGAAAGGATCCAGTTTCAGCTTTCTACTTATGGCTAGCCAATTTTTCCAGCACCATTTATTAAATAGGGAATCCTTTCTCCATTTCTTGTTTTTGTCAGGTTTGTCAAAGATCAGATGGCTGTAGATATGTGGTATTATTTCTGAGGACTCTGTTCTGTTCCATTGGTCTATATCTCTGTTTTGGTACCAGTACTATGCTGTTTTGGTTAATGTAGCCTTGTAGTATAGTTTGAAATCAGGTAGCATGATGCCTCCAGCTTTGTTCTTTTGGCTTAGGATTGTCTTGGCAATGCGGGGTCTTTTTTGGTTCCATATGAACTTTAAAGCAGTTTTTTTCCAATTCTGTGAAGAAACTCATTGGTAGCTTAATGGGGATGATATTGAATCTATAAATTACCTTGGGCAGTGTGGCCATTTTCACAATGTTGGTTCTTCCTATCCATGAGCATGGCACGTTCTTCCATTTATTTGTGTCCTCTTTTATTCCACTGAGCAGTGGTTTGTAGTTCTCCTTGAAGAGGTCCTTTACATCCCTTGTAAGTTGGATTCCTAGGTATTTTATTCTCTTTGAAGCAATTGTGAATGGGAGTTCATTCATGATTTGGCTCTCTGTTTGTCTGTTACTGGTATATAAGAATGCTTGTGATTTTTGCACATTGATTTTGTATGATCAGACTTAGCTGAAGTTGCTTATCAGCTTAAGGAGATTTTGGGCTGAGATGATGGGGTTTTCTAAATATACAATCATGTCATCTGCAAACAGGGACAATTTGACTTCTTCTTTACCTAACTGAATACCCTTTACTTTCAAATTCAAGCAGTGCAGATACTGCTCAAGGCTCAGGTGAATCAACACCTGAATTTTATGTCTTCCCAATGACCTGTAACAACTTTGGGGGATCTTTAATCCTTCTATCTCCTGTTATCTGTGGAAGAGAGCCAAAATTAAAGTCTCGTTTGGGAAGTGTGTTTTAATTCTAACACCTGATACTCAGGTTTCAACCATTTCCCAATCCTAATCATTAATGAGCAATGTAAGGGGAGAATATTGAGACTATTTATTGACCAATTTTCATACATTTTAGTCAGCATGGCAGCTATTGACATGTCTTTTTTACATTATTAACTGAAGAATAATAGATGCCCTTTGCAGACATCATGACATTATGAAACCAAAAGAAACCCAAAGGAATCAAATTAGGATTGTAATGTGGATGCCTTATGATTTTCCATCAGAGCTCTCACGCAACAGTCCTGTTTGATGAGAGAAATGAGCAGGAGCACTGTTGTGGTGGAGGACTCTGCTGAAGCACCTCCAGGCATTTCTCTACTAAAGCTTTGGCTTTCTCACAATATTCTTAGAATAAGCAGATATTGTCATGCTTTTGCCCTCCAGAAAGTCAGCGAGCAAAATGCCTTGAGCCTCCCAATAAACTCTTGCCATGGCATTTGCATTTTCCTTATCTACTTTACTTGACTGGACTTTTCTACCTCTTCGTAGCTATTGCTTTGACTGTATTTGTTTTCAGGATTGTACTGATAAAGCCAGGTTGCATCTCCCGTTACAATTCCTTGAAGAAATGCTTCAAGATCTTCATCCCCTTTATTTAAAAATTCATAGAAAGTTCTCCTCCTGTCTGTAACTTATCTTTTGCTACATTTTTGGCATCCATTGAGGACAAATTTCACTCAACATTAATTATTCAATTAGAATCAGGTGAGGGGAACCAGTGGCGAATTTTGTAGTGTTGGCTGTTGTTTCTATTGTTAACCATTGGTTGTCTTCTAATAGAGTATAAGGAAGATGAATTTTATCCGTGCAATTTGATATGAATCCTCTGCCTCTATGGGCTGTAGGTTCAATGTCATCTCATCCCTTCTTGAAATGAGTTATTTACTTGTAAACTGCCAATTTTTTGGCACATTATCCCCATCAGTGTTTCAGAAAGCATCGTTGATTTCACCTTCTACCCAAGTTTTACCATGAATTTAATGTTTGTACCCTCTTTAATTTTAGAAGAATTCATGTATCTCTTATAGGGGATCTTTTGAACCTGCTCTCATTTTTCTTGATGCCTCAAGTAGCTCCTGTTCAGACACATTAGAGCATGTCAGTCTGAGTTTATTTTGGTGTAAAAGAAAATTGGAATCCATTCATGTTATTTTTTTAATATAGCATACATTTTCCTTGAACATTTTAAAGTCCCATTGCATTACAGGGACTCAGGATGGGGTCAAAGCAAGGAGCAAGACTGTAGCAGGAGATTAGGCACCTGTACATGCATCAAAGACCTCAGCCATCCACCTTCCATCTAAAATGGTTGTAAATTTATCATGCACCAAGTAGGCATCTTAATTCCAATCTTCCTAATCCAATGAGGTTTGCTACAGTTAACTTTGACTTTTCCTACTGATTAGGCAAATTGTTTTCTTATTTCTCCTGGCATAAATAGAGATGTTTGTTGAAGGAGGAATGTAATACCAGTGATGAAATATTCTCCAGCTATGTGGTAAGTCAAATGGCTTTAACGAGGCTTCACGTGCTTTAAGGGAGGCACAGGGTAACCCCTTGGGCCTAGCAGATGCCCTGATGTTATATGATTATCTCTGGTTTCATCAAACATTATTTCAAAAAAGAAACAACATGAAAAGTCCCTCCTATGTAGCTTATGGTAGCCCTTCAGGTAGTAAAGGGAGGTCAGAGAGAAGGAGCAGAGGGGAGTGCCAGGCAGATGTGTGTATGGCTGAGGAAGCTGTAGTCCTGGTTGGAAGCAGGATTCTGCTTGTCTGCGGAGTCCAGGAAGAGAACTGGTGATGCTTCCAAATATCACTCAGCTTATGCCCTGTTCCTGACCTTCTCCAGTGTCAGCAATGAGTGAAAGAGATTAGTGTATCAGGAAGAATAAATATCAGGTATGAACCTGCCAGTCACAACCAAAACAGAGGTGACCAAAGAGCTGAAAGAGAGACTGTCAGTGACTTAAGATGGAGTCAAAGCAAGGAGCAAGACTGTAGCAGGAGATTAGGCACCTGTACATGCATCAAATACCTCAGCCATCCATCTTCCACCTAAAATGGTTGTAAATTTATCATGTACCAAGTAGGCATTTTAATTCCAATCTCCTAAAACCTACTATCATATGAATTTCTTTGTTATAGCGGCCCAAACAAAATATCATGAACTGAGTGTCTTAAACAACAGAAATTATTTTTTTCACAGTTCTGGATGCACAAGTTCATGATGAACGTGTCAGCAGGTTCAGTTCTTCTGGGGCTTGTCTGCTTATCATCTAGATATCTGTCTTCTTGCTGTGTCCTCCCCTGAGGCTGAGTCTGTGCCTACATACTTCTTGTGTCTCTGTGTGCAAATTTCCAGTTCTAAGACATTTCCGCTTCTTATAAGGGCACCAATCTTATTGGATTTAGTTCCGCTGAAACTCCCTCATTTTAGCTTGATCACCTATTCTTAGGGCTGTGTTCTAAACACAATCATATTCTAAGGAACAAGAGGTTGGCTGTGGATTTTTGTATACCTATGCATACCATATTTTGCTAAATGTTTGATTATATGGAGATTATTTCTTTGGAACTTTGAGCTGTGGGAAGACAACACAAACGTGACCATTCACGGCTGACAGAAGGTTGGCCCTTAGCCTGGTCAGACCCACGCAGATTGTCTAATGTTCCTTGGATCTGGCTCTAGCCAGAAAAGTCTTGGTGTTGTAGGATACAGGTGTCTTAATGTGTTCTATTATTAATATTCATGGAGAGGTTAAAACAAAGTTGGCCACAAAAGCTACCAAGGGTTTCTAGAAATGAACAGAATGAATACACAGTTCTTAAATGAAATATCCTGTTTCATATCTTTAAAATTTTTTGCTTGCTCTACCCCTTTGTTAGAATGTTTATCAGATTCAGTTTGGGCTTTACATCTTTTAGGAAATTTTTTTTTTATACAGACTCTCTGTCACCCAGGCTGGAGTGTGGTGTCGTGATCATGGCTTACAGCATCCTTGAATGCCTGTGCTCAGGGGAATCCCCCAGCTTCAGCCTCTGGAGTTGCTTGAATTACAGGTTCATGACACCATGCCCATTTATTTCTTTTTTATTTATTTTAAAATTTTCTTGAAGAGATGGAGCCTCACTTTGTTGCTCAGGTTGGTCTTGAACTCCTGGACTCAAGGGATCCTCCCGCCTCACTTTTCCAAAGTCCTGGGATAACAGGCATGAGTCGTCATGTTCAGTCATTCTTCTAGGAAAAATTTTTAATCACTCCCACTTATAATGAGTGGCCATAATTGTACTCAAATAAGATAGTCTGGTATCCACATAAAAGCCTCAAGCATATTGCATTGATCAATTTCTTTTTTTTTTTAATTTATTTATTATTATTATACTTTAAGTTGTAGGGTACATGTGCATAACGTGCAGGTTTGTTACATATGTATACTTGTGCCATGTTGCTGTGCTGCACCCATCAACTCGTCATTTACATCAGGTATAACTCCCAATGCAATCCCTCCCCCCTCCCCCCGCCCCATGATAGGCCCCGGTGTGTGATGTTCCCCTTCCTGAGTCCGAGTGATCTCATTGTTCAGTTCCCACCTATGAGTGAGAACATGCGGTGTTTGGTTTTCTGTTCTTGTGATAGTTCAACCCAAATGTCCATCAGTGACAGATTGGATTAAGAAAATGTGGCACATATACACCATGGAATACTATGCAGCCATAAAAAAGGATGAGTTTGAGTCCTTTGTAGGGACTTGGATGTAGCTGGAATCCAGCATTGATCAATTTCTTAGTGCCTGTGATATCTGTCTCCCAGATTGTTCTTTCACACAGAAATTTTTTTCATTTTTGCAAAATTCTGAAATGAAATTCTCCTCACTCTGTTTCCCACATGTATTTGTTGACATTTTGTGTTCTAAATCAATCTTCCCTGTGTTCATTTTTCCTTTTCTGGCTTCCTTTTAAATAAAATTTGAGACAATTTTTAAATCTAATCTTCTAAGTAAGTGTCTATAATTATTCTTACTCCTTTCTTTTTCTTTTTGTTTTTAAAATTTGCATCAATATACTGTGTTTCCAAGGTCTTTTTGCTGAGTTTGTGTTGGTAGCTTTCTTTTCATCTGCTGACTTTTCTGCTATATCAAGTAGCTTCTGCTCACCCTTTCACCCTTTTCATAGAAAGTGTAGGTGTGTCAGTATCAACAGCTGCCACTTATTTCTGGCCTTGAATAAGTCTTGTGCTGTCATTCAGTTTTTGTTCATGGATAGTGATAACTTCAGGATGACCTTGTTTGAGGTATTGTGTGTGGCGATGTGACTGGAAATCCTAAAGACAGGCCACTTGATCATTTGGATAAGAGGATCATGTGTTGTACACATAAGAATCTATTCCTGGCTGGGCACGGTTGCTCACGCCTGTAATCCCAGCACTTTGGGAAACCGAGGCAGGCGGATCACGAGGTCAGGAGACCGAGACCATTCTGGTTAATGAGGTGAAACCCCGTCTCTACTAAAAAATACAAAAACAATTAGCCGGGCATGGTGGCGGGCGCCTGTAGTCCCAGCTACTCGGGAGGCTGAGGCAGGAGAATGGCATGAACCAGGAAGGCGGAGCTTGCAGTGAGCCGAGATCCGGCCGCTGCACTGCAGCCTGGGTGACAGAGAAAGAATCGTCTGAAAAAACAAAAATAAAAATAAAAATCTGTTCCTCCCCTTCCAGAATGGTTTGAGAATACAAGGGGATTTCAAAAACTTTGTGGAAGAAAGTAATTACAATATAAAACTAGACATTATATAAACTTTGTTTCTTAACATAAGCTCCATCACGTTCAAGAAGTTTGGCAAGTAATGATGCAAGTAATTTAGCCTATCTATAAAGAATTGAAGGTTCTGGGAATTTCACCATATAAATGCAGTCTTTTCACATTATTGACTGAAGAAAACAGAGTACACTTTAAAGATATTTTAATATTAGAAAAAAAGCAGAAGTCCAAAGATACTACATCAGAACTGTAAGTTGGGTGCCTAGGGATTTTCTTTTTCTTTCTTTCTTTCTTTTTTCTTTTCTTTTTTACTTCCATAGGTTGGGGAACAGGTGGTGTTTAGTTATGTGAATAAGTTCTTTAGTGGTGATTTGTAAGATTTTGGTGCACCCATCATCCGGGCAGTATACACTGCACCCAATTTGTAGTCTTTTACACCTCAACCCTTTCCCACTCTTTCCTCTTGTTTTTTCCTGACTTTTTAATGATCACCATTGCAACTGGTGTGAGATAGTATCTCACTGTGGTTTTGATTTGCATTTCTCTGATGGCCAGTGATGATGAGCAATTTTCATGTGTCTGTTGGCTGTATGAATATCTTCTTTTGAGAAGTGTCTGTTCATATCTATATCCTTTGCTCACTTTTTGATGGGATTGTTTGTTTTTTTCTTGTAAATTTGTTTGAGTTCTTTGTAGGTTCTGGATATTAGCCCTTTGTCAGATGAGTAGATTGCAAAAATTTTCTCCTATTCTGTAGGTTGCCTGTTCACTCTGTTGGTAGTTTCTTTTGCTGTGCAGAAGCTCTTTAGTTTAATGAGATCCCATTTGTCAATTTTGGCTTTTGTTGTCGTTGCTTTTGGTGTTTTCGACATGAAGTCCTTGCCCATGCCTATGTCCTGAATGGTATTACCGAGGTTTTCTTCTAGGGTTTTTATGGTTTTAGGTCTAACATTTAAGTCTCTAATCCATCTTGAATTAATTTTCGTATAAGGAGTAAGGAAAGGATCCAGTTTCAGCTTTCTACTTATGGCTAACCAATTTTCCCAGCACCATTTATGAAATAGGGAATCCTTTCCCCATTTCTTGTTTTTGTCAGGTTTGTCAAAGATCAGATGGTTGTAGATATGTGGCATTATTTCGGAGGGCTCTGTTCTGTTTCATTGGTCTATATCTCTGTTTTGGTACCAGTACCATGCTGTTTTGGTTACTGTAGCCTTGTAGTATAGTTTGAAGTCAGGTAGTGTGATGCCTCCAGCTTTGTTCTTTTGGGTTAGGATTGTCTTGGCAATGTGGGATTTTTTTTTTTTTTTTTTGGTTCCATATGAACTTTAAAGCAGTTTTTTCCAATTCTGTGAAGAAAGTCATTGGTAGCTTGATGGGGATGGCATTGAATCTATAAATTACCTTGGGCAGTATGGCCATTTTCACGATATTGATTTCTTCCTATCCATGAGTATGGTATGTTCTTCCATTTATTTGTGTCCTCTTTTATTTCACTGAGCAGTGGTTTGTAGTTCTCCTTGAAGAGGTCCTTCACATCCCTTGTAAGTTGGATTCCTAGGTATTTTATTCCCTTTGAAGCAGTTGTGAATGGGAGTTCATTCATGATTTGGCTCTCTATTTGTCTGTTATTGGTGTATAAGAATGCTGTGATTTTTGCACATTAATTTTGTATCCTGAGACTTTACTGAAATTGCTTATCAGCTTAAGGAGATTTTGGGCTGAGACAATGGGGTTTTCTAAATATACAATCATGTCATCTGCAAACAGGGACAATTTGACTTCTTTTCCTAACTGAATACCCTTGATTTCTTTCTCTTGCCTAATTGCCCTAGCCAGAACTTCCAACACTATGTTGAATAGGAGTGGTGAGAGAGGGCATCCCTCTCTGTCTTGTGCCGATTTTCAAAGGGAATGCTTCCAGTTTTTGCCCATTCAGTATGATATTGGCTGTGGGTTTGTCATAAATAGCTCCTACTATTTTGAGATACGTTCCATCAATACCGAATTTATTGAGAGTTTTTAGCATGAAGGGCTGTTGAATTTTGTCAAAGGCCTTTTCTGCATCTATTGAGATAATCATGTGGTTTTTGTCTTTGGTTCTGTTTATATGTTGGATTATGTTTATTGATTTGCATATATTGACCCAGCCTTGCATCCCAGGGATGAAGCCCACTTGATCATGGTGGATAAGCTTTTTGATGTGATGCTGGATTCAGTTTGCCAGTATTTTATTGAGAATTTTTGCATCTATGTTCATCAGGGATATTGGTCTAAAATTCTCTTTTTTTGTTGTGTCTCTGCCAGGCTTTGGTATCAGGATGATGTTGGCCTCATAAAATGAGTTAGGGAGGATTCCCTCTTTTTCTATTGATGGGGATCGTTTCAGAAGGAATAGTACCAGCTCCTCCTTGTAACTCTGGTAGAATTCGGATGTGAATCCGTTGGGTCCTGGACTTTTTTTTTCGTTGGTAGGCTATTAATTATTGCCTCAATTTCAGAGCCTGCTATTGGTCTATTCAGAGATTCACCTTCTTCCTGGTTTAGTCTTGGGAGAGTGTATGTGCCCAGGAATTTATCCGTTTCTTCTAGGTTTTCTAGTTTATTTGCCTAGTGGAGTTTATAGTATTCTCTGAAGGTAGTTTGTATTTCTGTGGGGTCAGTGGTGATATCCCCTTTATCATTTTTTATTGCATCTATTTGATTCTTTTCTTCTTTATTAGTCTTGCTAATGGTCTATCAATTTTGTTGATCTTTTCAAAAAACCATCTCCTGGATTCATTGATTTTTTTAAGGGTTTTTTTGTGTCTCTATCTCCTTCAGTTCTTCTCTGATCTTAGTTATTTCTTGCCTTCTGCTAGCTTTTGAATGTGTTTGCTCTTGCTTCTCTAGTTCTTTTAATTGTGATGTTAGGGTGTCAATTTTATTTTATTTTATTTTATTTTATTTTTTTTTTTTTTTGCTCAAACAGATCTTTATTAATCAAAATAGGAACCATTACAATAAACACATTATTGCCAATGACAAGTAAGTTTGTTTATTCCTATAGCATAAAAATCTGTGCTTTGGAATTTGATGAACTCTTGGAAAGCATTCCCTGCAAAAAAAAATTGTTGGGCCACTCAAAGAAGTTGTAGTTGCTTGCTAAGAGGTCAGGTGAATATGGCAGATGAGGCAAAACTTCGTAGCCTAATTCGTTCAACTTTTGAAGCATCGGTTGTATGACATGCCGTTGGGTGTTGTTGTGGAGAAGAATTGGGCCTTTTCTGTTGACCAATGTCAGCTGCAGGCATTGCAGTTTTCAGTGCATCACATCAATTTGCTGAGCATACTTCTCAGATGTAAGGGCTTTGCTAGAATTCAGAAAGCTGTAGTGGACCAGACCAGCAGCAGACTACCAAACAGTGACCATGATCTTTTTGTGCAAGTTTGGCCTTGGGGAGTGCTTTGGAGCTGCTTCTCAGTGCAACCACTGAGCTGGTAGTCACTGGTTTTCATATAAAATCCACTTTTCATCACATGTCACAATCTGATAGAGAAATGGTTCATTATTGTTACGTAGAATAAGAGAAGATGCCATTTCAAAATGATAATTTTTAAAATTTTCACTCAGCTCATGAGGCACCCACTTATCAAGCTTTTTCAGCTTTCCAATTTGCTTCAAATGCCGAAGGACCCTAAAGTGGTTGATGTTGAGTTCTTTGGCAATTTCTTGTGTAGTTGTAAGAGGACAACCTAGATGATTGTTCTCAATTAGTCACTGTCAACTTCTGAAGGCCAGCCACTATGTTCCTCACCTTCAAGGCTCTTGTCACCTTCGCAAAGCTTCTTGAACCACCACTGTACTGTATGTTCATTAGCAGTTCCTGAGCCAAATGCATTGTTGATGATACAAGTTGTCTCCACTGATTTAAGACCCATTTTGAACTTGAATAAGAAAATTGCTTAAATTTGCTTTTTGTCTAACATAATTTCCATAGTCTAAAATAAACTTAAAATAAACAGAAAGTAATTAGTCATTAGCAAAATAACATAAAGCGAGAAATGTCCATTAAAAAGATGTGTAACAAACCACATTTATTTAAGAAATGTATTCCAATATCAAATGGCAAATTCCACCAATCCAAAAAAAAAATGCAATGAGTTTTCACCAACTAATAAGACTAAAAACTGACTTCACATCGGAAACCAAAGAAGCTGGAAAGCAGTGAGATGACATAGTTAAAGTTGTGGCAGAAAAAGGCGGTCAACTGAGAACTCCATCTACCTCAACTCACATTCAACAACAAAGAGAAAATTAAACATTCCAGAAAACGAAAGCTGAGAGACTAATGCAATAAATATTAAAGTGAATCTTTCAAGCTGAAATGAAAGGATAGCATATGGTTTCTCAAATACAAACTAAGAAATAAAAGAACACCAGGAAATGTTACTACATTGTTCTTTTGAAAGGTCAACATCTTTCTGTTTGTTACTCATTTCTTGTTCTATCTCTTTTAAATACAATTGTATAAAGCAATAACTATAAAATTATTTGATAGCTTTACAAAAAATACAGAAATAGAAAAAGAGAATTTTAAAACTATGTTAGAAAATAATCTATTTAACAATCACAAAAGACAGGAATGGATGAATAAAGAAATTTAAAAAAAATAAGACATATAGAAAACAAGGAGCAAATAACAGATGCAAATTCTACTTTATCTGTAAATATACTAAATTGAATAATTATACATCCCAAATAAAAGGTGGATATTGAAAGAATGGTTAAAAAATAAATACAATCCAATAATACACTGTTTACAAGGACACATTTTACATGGAAAGACACAAATAAGTTGAAAATAAACAAATGGAAAAGATATACAAGGCAAGATTGAATCAAGATGGAGATGGAATAGCAATATCAGGCAACATAGACTTTAAGATAAAATGTTATGAGATTCAAAAAAAGCACATTTTATAATGATGAGTCAAAAATGGAAGATATATGGTTATAAACATGCATGCACCTACAAATAAGGCCTCAAATTTAATGAAGCAAAAACTGACAGAATTAAAGAGAGAGAGAAGTCAACAATTTATTTGGAGATTCAATACCCACTTTTTTGTTTGTTTGTTTTGTTTTTGTTGTTGTTGTTGTTTTATTATTATACTTTAAGTTCTAGGGTACATGTGCATAACGTGCAGGTTTGTTACCTATGTATACTTGTGCCATCTCCAAGACAATCCTAAGTCAAAAGAACAAAGCTGGAGGCATCACGCTACCTGACTTCAAACTATACTACAAGGCTGCAGTAACCAAAACAGCATGGTACTGGTACCAAAACAGAGATATAGACCAATGGAACAGAACAGAGTCCTCAGAAATAATACCACACATCTACAGCCATCTGATCTTTGACAAACCTGAGAGAAACAAGAAATGGGGAAAGGATTCCCTATTTAATAAATGGTGCTGGGAAAATTGGCTAGCCATAAGTAGAAAGCTGAAACTGGATCCTTTCCTTACTCCTTATACGAAAATTAATTCAAGATGGATTAGAGACTTAAATGTTAGACCTAATACCATAAAAACCCTAGAGGAAAACCTAGGTAGTACCATTCAGGACATAGGCATGGGCAAAGACTTCATATGTCTAAAACACCAAAAGCAACGGCAGCAAAAGCCAAAATTGACAAATGGGATCTCATTAAACTAAAGAGCTTCTGCACAGCAAAAGAAACTACCATCAGAGTGAACAGGCAACATACAGAATGGGAGAAAATTTTTGCAATCTACTCATCTGACAAAGGGCTAATATCCAGAACCTACAGAGAACTCAAACAAATTTACAAGAAAAAAACAAACAACCCCATCAAAAAGTGGGCAAAGGATATGAACAGACTTTTCTCAAAAGAAGACATTCATACAGCCAACAGACACATGAAAAAATGCTCATCATCACTGGCCATCAGAGAAATGCAAATCAAACCACAATGAGATACCATCTCACATCAGTTAGAATGGCGATCATTAAAAAGTCAGGAAACAACAGGTGCTGGAGAGGATGTGGAGAAATAGGAACACTTTTACACTGTTGGTGGGATTGTAAACTAGTTCAACCATTATGGAAAACAGTATGGTGATTCCTCAAGGATCTAGAACTAGATGTACCATATGACCCAGCCATCCCATTACTGGGTATATACCCAAAGGATTATAAATCATGCTGCTCTAAAGACACATGCACACGTATGTTTATTGCGGCACTATTCACAATAACAAAGACTTGGAATCAACCCAAATGTCCATCAGTGACAGCCTGGATTAAGAAAATGTGGCACATATACACCATGGAATACTATGCAGCCATAAAAAAGGATGAGTTTGTGTCCTTTGTAGGGACATGGATGCAGCTGGAAACCATCATTCTTAGCAAACTATCACAAGAACAGAAAACCAAACACTGCATGTTCTCACTCATAGGTGGGAACTGAACAATGAGATCACTTGGACTCGGAAAGGGGAACATCACACAGTGGGGCCTATCATGGGGAAGGGGGAGGTGGGAGGGATTGCATTGGGAGTTATACCTGATGTAAATGACGAGTTGATGGGTGCTGATGAGTTGATGGGTGCAGCACAGCAACAGGGTGTCAATTTTAGATCTTTCCTGCTTTCTCTTGTGGGCATTTAGTGCTATAAACTTCCCTCTACACACTGCTTTAAATGTGTCCCTGAGATTCTGGTATGTTGTATCTTTGTTTTCATTGGTTTCAAAGAACATCTTTATTTCTGCCTTTATTTTTTTATGTACCCAGTAGTCATTCAGGAGCACGTTGATCAGTTTCCATGTAGTTGAGCGATTTTGATTGTGTTTCTTAGTCCTGAGTTCTAGTTTGATTGCACTGTGGTCTGAGAGACAGTTTGTTATAATTTCTGTTCTTTTACATTTGCTGAGGAGTGCTTTACTTCCAACTGTGTAGTCGATTTTGGAATAAGTGCGATGTGGTGCTGAGAAGAATGTATATTCTGTTGATCTGGGGAGGAGAGTTCTGTAGATGTCTATTAGGTGCACTTGGTGCAGAGTTGCGTTCAATTCCTGGATATCCTTGTTAACTTTCTGTCTCGTTGATCTGTCTAATGTTGACAGTGGGGTGTTCAAGTCTCCCATTATTGTTGTGTGGGAGTCTAAGTCTCTTTGTAAGTCTCTAAGGACTTGCTTTATATATCTGGGTGCTCCTGTATTGGATGCATATATATTTAGGATAGTTAGCTCTTCTCATTGAATTGATCCCTTTACCATAATGTAATGGCCGTCTTTGTCTCTTTTGATCTTTGTTGGTATAAAATCTGTTTTATCAGAGACTAGGATTGCAACCCCTGTCTTTTTCTGTTTTCCATTTGCTTGGTAGATCTTCCTCCATCCCTTTATTTTGAGCCTATATGTGTCTCTGCACGTGAGATGGGTCTCCTAAATACAACATACTGATGGGTCTTGACTCTTTATCCAATTTGCCAGTCTGTGTCTTTTAATTGGACCATTTAGCCCATTTACATTTAAGGTTAATATTGTTATGTGTGCACTTGATGCTGTCATTATGATGTTAGCTGGTTATTTTGCTCATTAGTTGTTGCAGTTTCTTCCTAGCATCGATGGTCTTTACATTTTGGCATGTTTTTGCAGTGGCTGGTACCAGTTGTTCCTTTCCATGTTTAGTGCTTCCTTCAGGAGCTCTTGTAGGGCAGGCCTGGTGGTGTCAAAATCTCTCAACATTTACTTGTCTGTAAAGGATTTTATTTCTCTTTCACTTATGACACTTAGTTTGGCTGGATATGAAATTCTGTGTTGAAAATTCTTTCCTTTAAGAATGTTGAATATTGGCCCCCACTCTCTTCTGGCTTGTAGAGTTTCTGCCGAGAGATCTGCTGTTAGTGTGATGGGCTTCCCTTTGTGGTTAACCCCACCTTTCTCTCTGGCTGCCCTTAACATTTTCTTTCCTTCATTTCAACTTTGATGAATCTGACAATTATCTGTCTTGGAGTTGCTCTTCTCAAGGAGTATCTTTGTGGCGTTCTCTGTATTTCCTGAATTTGAATGTTGGCCTGCTAGGTTAGGGAAGTTCTCCTGGATAATAGCCCGCAGAGTGTTTTCCAACTTGGTTCCATTCTCCCCGTCACTTTCAGGTACACCAATCAGATGTAGATTTGATCTTTTCCCATGATCCCATATTTCTTGGAGATTTTGTTCATTTCTTTTTAGTCTTTTTTCTCTAAACTTCTCTTCTTGTTTCATTTCATTCATTTGATCTTCAGTCACTGATACTCTTTCTTCTAGTTGATCAAGTCAGTTACTGAAGCTTGTGGATTGTCACATATTTCTCGTGTCATGGTTTTCATCTCTATCAGGTCATTTATGAACTTCTCTGCATTGGTTATTCTAGTTATCCATTCATCAAATCTTTTTTAGTTTCTTTGCACTGGGTTCGTAGTTCCTCCTTTAGCTCTGCAAAGTTTGATTGACTGATGGCTTCTTCTCTCGACTTGTCAAAGTCATTCTCCATCTAGCTTTGTTCCATTGCTGGTGAGGAGCTGCGTTCCTTTGGAGGGGGAGAGGCACTCTGATTTTTTGAATTTTCAGTTTTTCTGCACGCTTTTTCCCCATCTTTGTGGTTTTATCTACCTTTTTGGTCTTTGATGATGGTCACGTACAGATGGGGTTTTGATGTGGATGTCCTTTCAGTTTGTTAGTTTTCCTTCTAACACTCAGAACCCTCAGCTGCAGGTCTGTTGGAGTTTGCTTGAGGTCCACTCCAGACCCTTTTTGCCTGGGTATCAGCAGTGGAGGCTCAATTAAAAATACAGAAATCACCCGTCTTCTGTGTCACTCACACTGAGAGCTGGAGGCTGGAGCTGTTCCTGTTCAGCCCTCTTGGTGCCCAATCTCAAGTAAAATAATTTTTAAACGACCAAGGTGGATAACTGACTGTTCGGAAATAAATAGAACTATTTGGTGTAAACTGCAGATGAGGCTTGCTTAGATGGGCTGACAGAGATGAAAGTGATGAAACTGGTTGCAGCAGGAAATTATTTTGAAGCTTGAACATCACAATGATAATATAGCTTATTTGACTAGATATTATGTGATGTAAGGGGAAAACAGAAAAGTCAAGAATAAATCCTTGTTTGATTAATTAGATGAATAATTTACCAAGACCAAATAGAGTTGGAAGAGGAGTAAATTTGTAGTTCTAGGAGGGAAGAGGCAGAGGTAGGAGAAACCCGAGGAGAGAGCTAGAGGTTCCTGGAAAGACTGATAGAGTGTTCCCAAAAGAACGGTAAACTGCCAAGGGGTCGCAGGAGATGCAGGACTGAGAATTGATTCCTGAAATGAGTGGAATGGAGGCAGTAGACCACCCTGACAGACTTGGAGTGGAAAGAACAAAAGCATCTTTAATGTGTGTTTTAAAAAATGGAAGTGAGAGGATTGGGAAAGAATCACACACATACGTTTCAAGAACTTTTGCAATAAAAATGGCAGACAAATAATATGGTAGGAAAGAAACACTAAGAGTCATAGGAGACCTCTGTAGAAATGGGTGATGTTTCAGCAGGCTTTTGCTGATTGAAGTAATCCCATAGAGCGTAGATGTAAGAATCAGGAGACAAAAAGGTCACATGCAGAAGCAAAATCCTTGATTGGGTAATGTGGTTTAGAATCAAGAGGGAAGGTAAGAGATAGAGGTAGGAAGGCTTCACCTAAGATAATAGGAAAGAAGCCAGAGAACTGTGATTGAACTGAATGTGGTTGCTCAACTTGGTGGTGCACACAGCAAGATCCTTCTATTCTGATTTTTCTGAACTCCTTAGTGAATTATCTGAGGCTATCAGAGGGCACAGCAGCAGTTTTCTAATATTGAACCTTCCTTGCTTGAGAAGCAGACATGCCAATCTCTGCAAGGTTTTTGGTATGTATGTTACCTCATTAATCTCCATATTCTAAGGTAACTGTTATGATTCTTCTCATTTTAGATGAGGAAATTCAAGCTCTGAGAGACCAAGTAGCTTTTTAAGAGTCCAGAGCTAGCAAGAAAAAGATTTATGTCTTAACTAAAACCTGAGAGCTTCCCAATTCTTCGCTCCTTAAAGTCATGCTGCCTCCTTAGTGAAATCCATTCAGGTTTCATTAAGGAAAGATGAGGAGCATAGGGAGGGAGGAAAGTGATCACTGTTAAAATAGGGTAAATGGGATAGAGAGGATTCTGTGGATAAGAAGCATAGAGCCATATTCATTCCCTTGAAACCAAACTCAGTTTCTTAGAAATGATAAGGATTTCTTTTTGCTTCTGTGACTTATTTTCCATTTGTTGTGTTTTTGGCCTTAAGATTACTGGAATATCAGTAAACGATCTGATAATAATTTTAAAATTTCAGTTGGTACTATAGAAGTCAGGGAAGGGCCAGGTGTGATGGCTTACGCCTGTAATCCCAAGATATTGGGAGGCTGAGGCAAGCAGATCACCTGAAGTCAGAAGTTCTAGCCTAGCCTGGCCAACAGGGTAAAACCCCATCTCAACTAAAATTACAAAAATTACCTAGGCATGATGGTGGGAACCTGTAATCCCAGCTACTGTGAAGGGTGAGGCAGGAGAATAGCTTCAACCCAGGATATGCAGGTTGTGGTAAGCCAAGATTACGCCACTGCACTCCAACCTAGGTGATAGAGCAAGACTCCATCTCAGAAAAAGAAAAAAAAAATAGAAGCCAGGGAAGGAGATAAACAGTAAAACATTGTTCATGGCAGCTGGCTAAATTAGAATTAAAGAGGAGGGAAGCTCCCTGGAAGCAACAGAGAGAAGGGGTCCTAGATGTTCTTGGTCCTCACATTCCACATTCACAAACACTGAGAAAGAGATACCACAATCAGAAATTGCAAGCTGATTATTTTATTGGTATATTGAATTTAGAGCTATGACCACCTTCTTCCAATGTCATGGCATTTGAATCGTTTGAATCACTGTCATCTTCTTATTCAGTTTCTGAAACAAACAAACAAGGAAGTTCGTAAACCAGACTTGACATGGCAGGAAATGTCTAATTCCTCGCTGGTGTTACTGCAGTAGAGTACATGAGAGCCCATCCTCTCTCCTCCAACCCTTCTACCCCTGTGATTCCTTCCTAATTTTTTCTGTGTTCACTCTTTTTGTGCCCTTAGACACAATGTGCTCCAAATTGTTGCTTAGAAGATGAATAGAAAAGATCATCCTTAGGTTGTTATGACTCATTGCTGTTGAATTTGTTCAAGGATATATTTACACAGATGTTAACTGGCACGTGTTCTATAATAGTGAGAAGCTGAAACCACCCTCAGTGTCCAGTGACAGGGATTGGTTAAGGAAATCATGGCAAAGCCACACAATGGAGTAGCAAAAGCTTGTAAAAGCAAACAGAAAACCACTGAAGAGATGTATTTAGCTCCATAAACTGATGAGGAAATTTTCAAAAAGTGTATTTTTAAATGACTCACATATATACCTGCATATAAGTTACATTATTAGTGGTAGGGGAAAAGAATGCTATATGTCTGTGCACACATAAATATTTCAAAGAGAAGATGCCATAAAGTCAACAGTGGTAGCTTTTTGAAGGAAGGAAGGTGGGTAGGATGAGTTATGCCTTTAAAATTGGCTTCATATTTTCCCATTCCATTAGATACCTTTTGTTAGCTTAATCATGTACTTATTGAAAAGGAAGTATCTAAAAAATGAGACACCTTTTAGCTGCTGAATGTTCAGGGACCACTTGTCAGGAATACTGGACTAGAGAGGCTGGTGTGAGGCAGGACTGAGCAAACAATGCTCAGGTGAAAACTTTAAATGGGAGGTCTCTGAGTTTGTGGGCAGAAAACAGCACCAAGAATGAACATGGTACTACTTCCTCATTGCCAGCACAATTTGAGACAGATTATATGGTAAGTTGTTTCTCAACATCAGAATTCCTTAAAGAGTTCGTTAGAAATACAGGGTCTTATTACCCATTTCCAGAGTATCTGGATACAAATCTTTAGAAATGGGTTCCAGGACAATACAATGTCAATGGGCTTTTAGTTGATTCATTGGCACAATAAAGTCGGAGAACTGTAGCACTTAGAGCACTTGGTGAACATAAACAGGAATCATACCTGTCATTGAACCTTGATTACTGGGGAGGCTGTCCCTGGGGAGGCCTGGGTGGTCTGCCACCTTGAGGAGGTGGAGGTGGTCCCTGGGGCTTTCCAGCAGGAGGTGGCGGAGGCTGCTGGGGATTGCCTCCTGGTGGGGGTGGTCCTTGTGGCTTTCCTGGAGGTGGGGGACCTTGAGGTTTGTTGCCTCCTTGTGGGGGTGGTCCTTGTGGCTTTCCTGGACGAGGTGGGGGACCTTGGGACTGGTTGCCTCCTTGTGGGGGTGGTCCTTCTGGCCTTCCTGGACGAGGTGGGCGACCTTGGGACTGGTTGCCTCCTTGTGGGGGTGGTCCTTCTGGCCTTCCTGGACGAGGTGGGCGACCTTGGGACTGGTTGCCTCCTTGTGGGGGTGGTCCTTCTGGCCTTCCTGGACGAGGTGGGGGACCTTGGGACTGGTTGCCTCCTTGTGGGGGTGGTCCTTCTGGCCTTCCTGGACGAGGTGGGCGACCTTGGGACTGGTTGCCTCCTTGTGGGGGTGGTCCTTCTGGCCTTCCTGGACGAGGTGGGGGACCTTGGGACTGGTTGCCTCCTTGTGGGGGTGGTCCTTCTGGCCTTCCTGGACGAGGTGGGGGACCTTGGGACTGGTTGCCTCCTTGTGGGGGTGGTCCTTCTGGCCTTCCTGGACGAGGTGGGGGACCTTGGGACTGGTTGCCTCCTTGTGGGGGTGGTCCTTCTGGCCTTCCTGGAGGAGGTGGAGGACACACAGCATTCACTGAATAGCTGCAGCAAATTTTTACTGTAACGCAGCTAAATGGGGAAATGCACAAAAATAAGACCCAGACACTTATTTCTTTGCATTTTCAGTGAAGTAATAAAACTCTGGAGTTGAACGCTGGGAAAGAATGAAGCAGTTGAGGGGATCTCAGTATAAGGAGGAGTCAGAATAAGGACACTGCCCAGTTCTCTGTCATCTCCCAAGCAGGCACTCCTGGCCAGGGGGAAGTCAACCCACCCCTGTTGTCATCTAAGACAAGCATCTCTGCTATTCAATTTGGTGGCCCTGCTCATGGTCCCCAAAATCAAGGTTGCATGAAGATTGCCTATGTTATTAGGGGGACTAACATTAATCAATTCCTGAAAGGAAAATGTTGATGAGAAAACACTGAAGAACTGATCAGTTCATGAGCAGAAGAAGATAGTCAAAAGAGATTGAGAATGAATTGGGTTTTACCTGATTTTAGGGAGGGAGATTCTTCCTGAATCACATCTAGAAGAGAAGCACAGGGTGATGGGAAAAGTTACGTCTCGAATCTGTCAAGACTCACAAGTGTTCTGCGGGGAAAAGGGTCTTCTCACCACTCCCCATGCCTCCCCTTGGTTAACTCGTCAGCCACCATCTGTGAAGCTGCTCAAAGGGGAGGAAGGTGTAAGGGGAGGCACGGTTGTTATGACACAGAGCAACAACCACGAACTCAACATAGAAGAGCCCCATTTTTTCCTCCCTAGAATCCCTCAAGACTTAATGCTAATTTAGTTTACACATGCCAGGTACTTCAATGTAATACTTTGGTATTCTTATGCCCTCCATCTCCTATAAATACATTGCTTATGTACACAAAATTTCTCAATTTGGGTAACCAGAAGTAATCATTTCAATACAATCTTACCCATACCACTCCCAGCACATTGAAATACTGCATGTAGGAGAGACAAAAATTACAATAATTGGCTCAGATATTTCTATATCTGTAGTTAGGCACAGGCAAGTGTTTTATCCAGTTGTGCCTCCTCTGCAGTATCTCTGATGTGTGTTTATCTCCATCGTTGATGCTGATCCACCAGGTATAGCAAGGCCACCATCATGCCTGTGTACTTACTGAGATCAGTATAGGATGCTCACAGCTGGACTTGCCTGAATCTGCCTTGCATTCTCCACTGCATCCTTCAGAGCACAGTCATATCTCTCTCTAAATGCAAATCTTACATTCCCATTCCCCAGGTACAAATTCTTTATTGGATTTTCATTGTGCATTAAATAAATTAGAAGCCCTTGGTGTAGAATGAGGGCACAACAGGTCTCCTGATCCTGGGCATGAAAACTCCGCAGCCCCATCTGTGTTTTCATTCTCCTCTCTTCCCCATAATTACCATTATTACCTCCTAAGCCCCAAGCAGAGTCACCGCATCATCTCCCCCTTCTGTTTTACCTTCACTGAAGCTCCGAGCTGGACTCAAGGCCAGCAGGGCCACTGACAGCAAAATCAGCAGCATCTTGCAGGAGGCTCTGGAGTTGCTCCCAACTCTGTGCTGGGAGAAACGTGGCAACTCCCTTTATAAAGAGAAGCAGAACAATGACACCTTTGAGCTCCACACTGAATGGGCCTTGCCACCTCAGAGACTAGGTTCTGCTTTGCTCACTGCAGGTCAGGTGCATCCCTTATTTCTCTCTGGGACTCTAGCCCAGAGGGATGGGTTGGGTTGGAATTTGTTGGTGACTTATTTCTAGAAGGTACAACTATGACTTGAACGAAGGTTTTAAATGAACTAGGTCCAAGCAATCAGCACTGTGTCATAATTGAACTTCAGACATCAGTAGAGTTTCAATCTTTTTGGTAACACTATTGTCCACTTTCCACTCTGTTATTTATTTCTGGATACGTGTGTGTGGGCAGCAAAGCTACACCCAGCAGTGACAATAATCAATATCTCTGGCTCTTTTTATAGCCTATTTCCATCTCTTGTGATGTATGTACAGATAGTATCACATTTAGCTAAAGTCTTGATGCAATAGAGATGGTTTCTGCCATCTGTGAGATGTGTGAAGACAGCACACTCCTGGGCACACATAGATGATGGAAAGCTGCCCTGCAGCCTTCTCATGCTACAGTATTGTTCAAGCTTCTCTGGATCTCACTCAGCTCAGGCAAGGCTTGTTCTTGTGCAACACAGGAAGGCCAAAATTGTGTATTTTAAAGTATCTTTAGGAGTTATTAATGCAAAATGGACACGGAAACCACAAGGAAATATCTAGACCTGAGAAAACTGAATATATAGTTTCTAGCAGGAGCCATGCGATATCATGTCGTCAAAACTTACTTCATGCTCTTCACTTTCTCTAGAATATTCTATAAAATTCACCCTCTGCTTCATTTGTTTTAAGAATTGTATTGAATTCCTACCTCTGATAATTAAGTGGCTACAATTCTACATTCAAATAAGGTAATCAGATACGCCCATCAAAGCTTCAATTGCATTGTGTTGGTTTTCTTGGTTTAGTCAGTATTTGTGTTATCTGTTTTCTCAGATTGTTCTTCCACAAGGAGTGTTTTTGTTTGTTTGTTTTTTGTTTGTTTGTTTGTTTTTACAATATTCTGATATGCATTCCTCCTTACATTCTTTCTGGTACTTCTTTGTTCATATTTTATTTTCTGAGTCAAGTTCATTATGTGTAATTTTCTTTATGTATCTGACTTTTCCCACCATTAATGTGGTGAGATTTCCTTTATTTAATCTTCTAAGTAATAAGCTATAATTGTCACCACCTTTGTTTCGTTCTTGTTTGTGTAATTTCACAATAAATGTTGTGTTTCCAAAAAGTCCTATCAGAGATCTGCGTTGTTAGCACTTCTTTCAGCTGCTGATTCTTCTGTTATTTCTAGTAAATCCCTGCTCATCAGTTCATGGAATATACAGGTTAGTCACTATCAACAGCAGTCATTTACCACTTAGACTTTCTGAGTGTCTCATGTTCACATTTTGTGCATGACTGGTGTTAATTTAAGGACAGCTTGGTTGGAGATATGATGGCGGTAGGGAGGGTATGTGACAGTAAATCCTAAAGACAGACCTCTTCAGCACTGGGGAGGAGTGGATCCTGGGCTGTGCAGATGAGGGTCGGGTCTGGCCCTTCTGAAGAGTTGTGGGTAATAGTAAAGGGAGACTTCCTAATACCAGACACTTTGCTACAGATAACTTGGCCCTTTCAAGGGAACCAAGAAGTTTGGTATTTTCACTGACAAAAATATAGACATACTTGAAAGAGAAAGATATTATTAATTGGCAATTTCTTCTGGCTCTACAGAAAGTGGACTGGTTCTAACTAGTCTTCATGAGTTTTATCTCAGGCAGAGAGTAGTTGCTTGTGCCCGCAGGTCCCACTGTATTATTGAGATTTATGTCTCTGGTCTCACCAGACACTATTTTCCATAGGAACTGGAGATGAATAATCCTGCCTACATATCTTAAGTTAGACCATCAGGTAGCAAAGGGATGTCAGAGACAAGGAGCAGCAAAGAGGCCAGGCTGACATTGCCTGATTAAGTCGCCAACTGAGGTTGCTGCAGGCCTGAGGCAACACAGACTTGTCTTTGGCAGGAGAGTACAGGAAGAGAATAGAAATACCCCTAAAAGTCACTCATCTCCGGCCCTTTCCCTGACCTTCTCCAATGTCAGCAGTGAGTAAAGTTTATCAGGAAAGCATAAATATCAGCTATGCACTCACCAGACAAAACAATAACAGAAGTGATTGAAAGGTGGAAATTGACACTGTCTGTGAGTGAGGGTGGGTGAAAGGGAGAAGCCAGACTGCTGCAGGAGCTTGGGCATCTAGACGTGAGTGGCAACCCTCAGCACTCCACTTGCCTCCATGTTCATATTCTGAGGTCCTGAAGGAAGAGTCTGCAGCATATGAAATTTTAGGAAACGCAATTCAGCTCTCATAACAGCTCCCATCCTGTTCTAAGTCAAGTGTTCCGTGGTTCAAAAATCCTCACTCCCTTCAGGCACTGCCCTTTAGCAAACCGAGTTGCCTCCACTTTCAACACATCCCAAATAGAACCACTTGCATAATCTTTACTAGAAGGTGATAGTTCAGGCCATGATGCTCTCTCCTGAAGGACTTTAATATCCTCAGCTGCTCTTGATAACATTCCTACCAGCACATCCCATATCTCTTCCCCTCACATCAGTCAGGGTGATCATTGAAAAGTAGGAATTAGATCATAACACTTTTGTGCATCAAATGCTCTTAGGATTTTCTTCTGCACTTGTAATAAGATCCAAATTTCATGCCTCAGCTCTCTCACACCCATACATCTCCCTCTTTTTGAAGACTAGGAAGTTCTGTGAGTAGAACTGAAAGCAGAATCTTCTGTGTTCATTGCATAAACCAACCATTCTGATAATACAATTGTGTGTGCGAATTCAGCTTTGCTTTGAATTGTCTAAAACCTCTGGTTACACTGATGTAATGGTCATTTTATATTATATGTTATATGATAATATATCATATATATTATATGATGATCACCTTTATATTTTTATTCCATGATGATGCTCTCTAAACATATATTTCACAATTATTTGAGCATATTTATATTCTTTCCATTTATCCTAGCAAAGGCTGATTAAAATAGAAAACATTTCCTCGGCATTTACTATATGATATTCAATCTTCAGAACCATCATATTAAGGAGTTGTGATTATTATTATTATTATTATCTTAATTTTGTAGATGAGGTGACTTAGGTGCGTGCCTAGGTTCATATAAATGTAGTAAGTGGAATGGAAGACAGAGTTCTTGCCTACTCTGCTCCACTGGTTACTTGCTCTTCATGCATTCATTCCTTTACAAGAAAGTGAAAGGAAATGAGATTCAGGGAATGAAAACAAGTTTCCCTTAGAATATTTTCTGGTTAATTTTCCTGAGACTTTAATAGCTGAGGTGAGAAAAAATATATTTTCCTGAGTAAACATGTTTGTTTGAAATCATAATCATATTTAAAACATCTTCTAGTATTCTGCTTTACCCTTTGGATTTGTATAAAGACACTCAGAGGAATTAATTCCTTTTTTTTCTAATTACAAAACCCTGTCAATGTAGATCCTGTATGTACTTCCTTAATCTATGCTACATGCATTTTTCTTGGGTGGCACATTAGCACTGTCAAAATTTGTGTATGCCCTTTTAAACTGACTAAATTTGATCCTTCTAATCACAATGGATCTAACATTCTAGAAATCCAAGAGGGAGTCTGGTCAGAGAGATGTCTAAGAAAGGATAAATTGTACACCACTTACACAGCTTTCATCTTCTGCATGAAGATGTCACCTGTGTCCTGGCCCCAGAGCTGGTGTCCCACCCTCAGTGATTGGGGCCGTAGAAGACATTGGTCTTCAGCCTAAGGTCAAGTGTCTGTAGCCACAGCTCACCACTGTTATCACAATGTCAGTGTATTGTTCACCTTTCAGTTATACTTCCTATCAGTTCACAGAGAAGTACAATCACAATTTATCTCATAAGAAATACAAAGCAGCCTGTAATCCCAGCACTTTGGGAGGCCGAGACGGGCGGATCACGAGGTCAGGAGATCGAGACCATCCTGGCTAACCCGGTGAAACCCCGTCTCTACTAAAAAATACAAAAAACTAGCCGGGTGAGGCGGCGGGCGCCTGTAGTCCCAGCTACTTGGGAGGCTGAGGCAGGAGAATGGCGTGAACCCGGGAGGCGAAGCTTGCAGTGAGCTGAGATCCAGCCACTGCACTCCAGCCTGGGCGACAGAGCGAGACTCCGCCTGTAATCCCAGCATTTAGGGAGGCCGAGACGGGCGGATCACGAGGTCAGGAGATCGAGACTGTCCTGGATAACACGGTGAAACCCCGTCTCTACTAAAAAAAAAAAAAAAAAAAAAAAAAAAAAAAAAAAAAAAGAAATACAAAGCAATGTATATCACCCTCATATTTTTCTGATGATGTACCAACTCGGTAAGCTGATACATTTAAAAGAGGAATTTAGTTAAAGTGGTTAATCAATGACTCATTTATTAAACAGATACACCTGTACCTATGTCTTATAAAAGATATTGTCTCTTCTGCTTGAGAATCACAGATTATTATTATATTTTATTGATATTGAAATCCACATGTTTGTATATTTATCATCTTGAAAATTGGGATGTGTGGTACATTGTGTTTTTATTTTTATTTTTATTTATTTATTTATTTATTTTTTGAGACAGAGTCTTGCTCTGTCACCCAGGCTGGAGTGCAGTGGTGTGATCTCAGCTCACTGCAAGTTCCACCTCCCAGGTTCACGCCATTCTTCTGTCTCAGCCTCCCAAGTAGCTGGGACTACAGACACCCGCCACCACGCCTGGCTAATTTTTTATAGTTTTAGTAGAGCCTGGGTTTAACCATGTTAGCCAGGATGGTCTCAATCTCCTGACCTCATGATCTGCCCAACTCATCCTCCCAAAGTGCTAGGAGCATTGTGTTTTTAAAGTTGATCACGACAGAATCTTTCATCTAATGTTTTCTTCTTACAGTGGTACCTTGACATCCTCTCTTGAAGGGGTGAGGTCTGTTTTTAACCCCTTGAACTTGGGTAGAACTTACTACCATGACCAATAGATTATATCAGAAGTGATACTGTGTGACTTTTGAGTCTAGATCATAGAAATGCCTTGCAAGTCCAAATTGTTCCTTATGGAACTTGCCTGCCACATGCCATGAGGAAGTCCATGCTGTGAGACAGAGATAGAACATTCATTTTAAAAATGATTGGATACAAAATTGTCTCTAAAAAATATTCAGTAATGAAGTTTTTTTCAGTGACCCAACTGCTATCTATATCATATATTATATTTCCACACATGTGTGACTACATAGCTAAAGATTTACGGATTATTCCTTTCTACCTTGCATAGTGATGTTTCAGATGCCTTAGCTCTTCTAGCACTTACAACAGCATTTAGAGGACTTTTTGCATTTCTGTTCACTTTTCAAAGGTAGAAATAAAATCTTAATGTGAGTGAGTGACTTTCCCTAAGACATACACTTCATAGGGAACAGCATAAGGCAATGCAAGGAAAGAGAGAGAGAGAGAGAGAGAGAGAGAGAGAGAATGACCTTATTCATGAGAACAATATAAAACACCTAGGACAAAATAGCAAGAAATGCACGGGGTCAGGTGAAGAAAAATGACCAAACTTTGATGCAAAATATGCACTAAAATGTATATACATGTATATTTCTACACAGGAAAACATATTATTCAAATAGGACTAATTTTCCAGGTGTTCTCGTGAAAATTGCACCACGGTCTCCTGTTCATGTCTGATTTCACTTTTGCTGATTCACAAACTCTGTTATTTTTCTATTTGTCAGTCCAATTCCACAGTTTTGTTTATATTTATTGTTTATTGTCATCTCTTTTTTCATTCTCTTCATCCTTGGGTATTACTTTCCTCTGTGCTTCTTTATTGTAATTTTATTGGGACATTGGGAAAGAGTAGAAATCAGTCCATGTGTTCAATGCACAGGGCCTTCCAATACTGTTAATATAGAGACAAATTCCTTATCATGGTTTATAGCAGGTTCTACAGATGATCTTTTTGTTTACGTCTCTTTCTGTTTACGTGTATTCAAGTGACTTTACAAGACAGACTGCTATTACCTGTGTTCCTAATTTTATCAGAAGAATCTGCCACTGTCTCTTCTTCCCCAGCTGCATTAAATGTAACAGGACCATGAGTTGGTAATCACACGCATATTTTTTACAACATTATTGAGTAAACATCTAGCAACAATTTTAAATGATGAATACATTTTTATACTCTAATAGTCTAACAAATATAATTTTAATAACAAATGTATGTTGTTTCAAGTCTATTACTTACCCATCTTTAGAACTGCCAAAGCAAATCTCTCCATATTATAAAAAAATCTTTTGTGCCTTTTAGTAAACAGACATAGAAACAGAAGTTTATGACATGATACATAAAGAGTTTCAATTTATCTTACATTTTTACTAACCTTATTTTTTAGCTAAACTTTTGTCTGTATTTGCATTTTCTTGATTGAAACTTGCCTTTGTAATTTTTATTGAGCAATTAAACACTTATTTAAATAGGCATCCTAAAAACATTGACATATGGCTTTTGTCAGATTGGAATGGTCTACAAAGCTTCTGAAGCTTGAACTTTGGGGTCCTTCATGTGCACAGGCCCTTTCCAAGACCCTGTTTAGAGTGAACAGAATAAAAAGAATGTAAAAGCTTCATGAACTAGCAGTGGCCTTCTTTATGCCAACTCCTTTACTCAAGCCTTTATGTGTTTTTCTGTATTCCACTTACCCATGGGGATCATAAAATTTCAAGACCATCTCCTCCCTAAAACAAATTCCAATCATTTGAAGCTTATCTGAATTTTTTTTCTGAAAAGAAGACTTGGGAATACCTATAGAAGCAAGTTTCTAAATAATCTGATTCTTATGTCTACAAATAATGGCTACCTTCCAGCACTGTTATAAATGTACTGTGGGATTGCAGATTGTGTATGGAAGAATCTAAAGAATGTACTTTAGTGGTGACTGAGGGCCTATTTAAACGATGTATGGCTTTAGATTCTTGCTCTTCCACTAGCTTTTCCTCTGTAGAACATAATCCCTGCAGAATGGCACCTTCCCCTAGTATTTGTAGTGTTTCTACCTCTAAGCATGGAAGGAATGGTCAGTGTTAGAAATGTGTTCTTTCCTTTACAACTCAAGGCAGGGTAAGGAAAATTCTCATGCTTGACAGTAAAAGCAAGGGCAGCTTCATGGCCCTAATCCATTTGGGCATTTCTGCTGGTGTCCTGGACCCATCTGTCTTCACACCTGTGTATCCAGAGATGGTTCTGACTGTGGCAATGACCAACACATGGAGGTTCTTTGATTTTTAGTAGGAAGAGTCATTTCCCCAGAGGTTTTCTCTTTAAATGAAGACATTCCTTCCCGGATTTCTAAGACATATCACTGTTGTTTATTCTGAAGAGTCCATGACTGCAATGCCATGTAAGGCCATAGAGTTTTGTATTCTTTCTTTATTCCAGCTCTTTGGTTTTCCTTGGGAGGGATTCTACGACAGACTTACTAAGTGAGACTCTGGAACTCTGTCCCCATTTTGTACCCTTCTCACCCAGGCACCATGTTTGCTCAGTTGAGTCCACTCTTGGGGAGAAGAGAGAATATGGTGGTAGCTCATGAGGAGAGGTCCAGTTTGCAGCCACAGTCTAAGACTCAACTGAATAAACACCTGAATTTTAAGTCTCCCCAAAGTTGTGCAACAGCTTTAGGGGATGTTTAACCATTTTCCTCTTGTTACCTTTTGAATGCAGCAGAAACAAAAAGTGTTACATGGGAAGTTTGTTTCAGTTGTACCAACTGGTACTCAGTTTACAATCATTTCCCAATCCTACTTGTTAATGAGCTATATAAAAGGAGATTTATTGACCACTTGTCATACATTTTGGTCAACATGCCAGCTATTGATATGTATTTTTTACATTATTAACTGAAGAAAAATGGATGCCTTTTACAAATGTTATAAGACTACAAAACAAAAATAAATCCAAAGGAACTAAATTAGGCTTGTAATCTGGAAGCCTAATGATTTCCCATCAGAACTGTCATATAATTACCCTGTTTGATAAGAGAAATGAGCAGGAGCAAGGTTGTGGTGAAGGACTCTGCTGAAGCTTTCCCAGGGATTCATCTACTAAAGCTTTGGCTTTCTCAAAATATTCTCGGAATAAGCAGATATTGTCGTTCTCCAGAAAGTCAACCGGCAAAATGACTTGAGCTTTCCAACAAACTCTTGCCATGACTTTTGTGCTCTCCTCATCCACTTTTGTTTTGAATGGGCTTTTCAACTTGTTGGTAGCCATTGCTTTGATTGTATTTGTTTTCTGGGATTTACTGGTAAAGTCACGTGTTATCTTCTGTTATAATTCATTGAAAAAATGCTTATGGTCTTCTTTGCTCATATTGAAATTTTTAGGGAAAGTCCTCATCCACTTTTGTTTTGACTGGACTTTTCCACCTCTTGGTAGCCATTGTTTTGACTGTATTTGTTGTCTGGATTTTGCTGGTGAAATCCCGTGTTATCTCCTGTTATAACTCATTGAAGAAATGTTTACAGTCCTCATTGCTCATATTTAAATTTTTAGGGAAAGTTCTGCTCTTGTCTGTACTTGATCTTAGTGACACAGATTGGGCATCCATTAAGTGAAAAGTTTGCTAAACTTTAATCATTCAGTTAGAATCATGTAAACTGAACCAACTGAGAAGTCTGCAGTGTTGGCTATTGTGTATGCTGCTAATCGTCACACATCTTCTCTTAGGGTATCAAGAAGATGAATGTATACCTTGCAATATGATGTGGATCATCTGTCACTGTAGGCTTTAGGTTCAACATTGCCTCATTCCTTCTTGAAATGAGGAACTCTTCATTGAACTTGTGAACTGCTGACTTCTTCAACCAGTGTCAACTTACCATGTGCCAAGTAGGACAACTTTTTTGGACACCATCAATGGTTTCACCTTTTTCCACCCAAGCATCACTGTAAATTTGATGTTTCTACTCTAATTTAGGAGAATCCATGTTGCTCTTCTAGGGGCTCTTTTGAAACAGCTATCTTATTTTTCTTGATGCCTCAAACTAGCTCCTGTTCAGACATGTTATAGAAGATATTCTAATTTCATTTTGGTGCCAAAAAATTTGGAATCCATTCATGGTATTTCTTTTTCTTTTCTTTTCTTTTTTTTTTTCTTTTCTTTTTTTTTTTTTTTTTTTTTTTTGGAGATGGAATCTCCATCTGTCACCCAGGCTGGAGTGCAATGGTGTAGTCTCAGCTCACTCTGCCTCCCAGGTTCACGCCATTCTCCTGCGTCAGCTGCTGGAGTAGCTGGGACTACAGGTGCCTGCCACTACCCCCGGCTAATTTTTGGTATTTTTAGTACAGACGGAGTTTCAAGGGTGGTCTTGATCTCCTGACCTCATGATCCACCGGCCTCGACCTCCCAAAGTGCTGGAATTACAGGCGTGAGCCATCGTGCCTGGCCTATTCATTGTATTTCTTAATAGAATATACATTTTCCATCAACATTTTAAGAACCTGCTGCATATAGGAAGGCATCCTAACACAATAAGGTCTACTTGAGGTAACTTAGACTTTTCCAGCTGACTAGGCAAATTGGTTTTTTGTTTTTCTTTTAGCATAAATAGGAATGTTTTCTGAAGATGGGCTATAATACCAGTGGCCAAATATTCTCCAGCTACATGGAAAGTGTAACATTTGTAACTGAGATTCACATGCTTCAAGAGACAGAGTGCTTGGGCCTAGTGGATGTTCTGATGTTATTGAATGATTTTCTCTGGTTTCACCAAACATTATTTGGAAAGAGAAGCTGGCGATGAGCTGTCTGGCCTAGGCACCTTATGGTGGCCTGTCAGCTAGGGGAGAAACCCAAGAGAGTAGAAGCAGAGGGGAGTGCCACGCAGATGTGCCTCCTTGTGGGAGTCACTGGGGAAGCTGCAATCCTGGTTAGAGGCAGGCTACTCCTCGTCTGCTGAGTACAGAAAGACAAGAGGTGATGCTTCCAAAATCACTCAGCTCATGCCCTATCCCTGACCTTCTCCAATGTCAGAAATGCGTGAAAGAGATTAGCATATCAGGAAGGAGTAAATATCAGGTATCAAGCTACCAGAGACAACCAAAACAGAGGTTACCAAAGAACTGAAGGAGACAGTGTCATTTAGGGTGAGGTCAAAGCAAGGAGCAGGACTGCAACAGGAACTTAGGCACTTATCCATGACTCAAGGACCTCAGCAATCCACTTGCAATTTAAAATAAATGTAAACTTACCATGTTCCAAGTAGGACTCTTGATTTCTACTTCCTAAAACCTGCTGTCTCCTGAATTTCTTCATTATAACTGTCAAAACAAAATATCACAGACTAGGTATTCTTCAGCAACAGAAATTACTTTTTGACACTTCTGGATGCTCAAGTTCCACGAGGAAGATGTCAGCAGGTTCAGTTCTTCTGAGTTCTGCCTGTTTGCCATCTACATATCTGCCTTCTTGCTCTGTTTCCCATGGGGATGCTTCTATACATACATAATTCTTGTGTCTCTTCGTGTGAAAATTTCCAGTTCTTATAAGGAATTTCCACTTCTTATGAGGACAGCCATCTTATTGGATTTAGTTCCACTGAAACTCCCTCATTTTAGCTTGATCACCTCTTCTCAGGGCTGTTTTCTAATCACAGTCTTATTCTAAGGAACAAGAGGTTGGCTGTGGATTTTTGTATACCCATGCCTATCATATTTTGCTAAATATTTGATTATATAGAGATTATTTCTTTGGAACTTTGAGCTGTGTGAAAACAACACAAACCTGGCCATTCATGGTTGACAGAAGGTTGGCCCTCAGCCTGGTCAGACCCACACAGATTGTCTAATATTCTTTGGATCTGTCTCTAGTCAGAAAAGTCTTGGTGTTGTAGGGTACAGGTGTCTGCATGCATTCTGTTGTTAATATTCATGGAGTGGTTAAAACAAAGTTGGCCATGAAAACTACCACGGGCTTCTAGAAATGAACAGAACAAATACACAGTTCTTGAATGAGACATCCTATTTCGTGTCTTCAAAAATTTTCCTTGCTCTACCCTTTTGTTAGAATGTTTGATCAGATTCAGTTTGGGCTTTACACCTTTTAGGACTTTTTTTTTTTTTATACAGACTCTCGCTCTGTCACCCAGGCTGGAGTATAGTGTTGTGATCATGGCTTACAGCATCTTTGAACTCCTGTGCTCAGGGGAATCCCCCAGCTTCAGCCTCTTGAGTTGCTTGAATTACAGGTTCATGACACCCACCATGCCGATTTTCTTTTTTTTTTTCTTTAATTTTTTTTTGAAGAGATGGAGTCTCACATCGTTGCTTAGGCTGATCTTGAACTCCTGGCCTCAAGGTATCCTCCCACCTTACTCTTCCAATTCCTGGGATAACAGGCATGAGTTGCCACATTCAGTCTTTCTTCTAGGAAAAATTTTTAATCACTCCCACTTATAATGAGTGGCCACAGTTTTATACTCCAATTTATTCTCTGAAATATGATGTGAATCATCTGTTGCCGTAGACTTTAGGTTCAACATTGCCTCATTCCTTCTTGAAATGAGTAACTCCTTATTGAATTTATGAATCACTGACTTCTTCCACCAATGTCAACCTACCATGTCCCAAGTAGGACAACTTTTGGACACCATCAATGATTTTATCTTCTTCCACCCAAGCGTCACCATAAATTTGATGTTTGTACTCACTTCAATTTTAGAAGAATTCATGTTGCTCTTCTAGGGGCTCTTTTGAAACTGCTCTCTTATGTTTCTTGATGTCTCAGGCTAGCTCCTGTTCAGACATGTTATAGCAAAACATTCTGATTTCATTTTGGTGCCAAAAAAATTGGAATCCATTCATGATATTTCTGAATATAATATACATTTTTCATTAATGTTTTAACAGTCCACTGCATATAGGAAAGTGTCCTAATACAATAAGCTCTACTACAGGTAAATTAGATTTTCCAGCTGACTAGGCAGATTGGTTTCTTGTTTTTCTCCTAGCATACATAGGAATGTTTTCTGAAGATCTAATATAATACCAGTGGCCAAATATTCTCCAGCTACATGGAAAGTTTAACATTTGTAACTGAGATTCACATGCCTTAAGAGAGACACAGAGTGCTTGGGCCAACCAGGTGTCCTTATATTATTGAATGATTTTCTCTGGTTTCACCAAACATGATTTGGAAAGAGAAGCTGGCGATGAGCAGTCTGGTGTAGGTAGCTTATGGTGGCCAATCAGGTAGGGAAGAAATGCAAGAGAGAAGAAGCAGAGGGGAGGGGAGTGCCAGGCAGATGTGACTCTTTGTGTTTGTCACTGGGGAAGCTGCAGTCCTGGTTGGAGGCAGGATTCTCCTCATCTGCTGAGTACAGCCAGACAAGAGGTGATGCTTCCAAATATCACTCAGGTCATGCCCTGACCTTCTCCTGTGTCAGAAATGAGTGAAGAGATTAGCATATCAGTAAGGAGTAAATATCAGGCATCAAGCTACCAGAGATAACCAAAACAGAAGTTATCAAAGAACTGAAGGAAACAATGTCACTGATTTAGGATGGGGTCAAAGCAAGGAGCAAGATGGCAATAAGAGACAAGGCACTTGTCCATGAGTCAAGGACTTCAGCAATCAACTTGCCATTTAAAATAAATGTAAACTTACCATGTGCCAAGCAGGACTCTTGATTTCTCCTAAAACCTGCTCCTCCTGAATTTCTTCATTATAGCTGTCAAAACGAAATATCACAGACTAATATTCTTAAGCAACAGAAATTACTTTTGAACACTTCTTGATGCTGAAGCTCCACAAGGAAGGTGTCAGCAGGTTCAGTTCTTCTGGGCCCTATCTGTTCAGCACCTAGATATCTGCCTTCTTGCTGGGTCCTCCCATGGGGCTGCATCTGTGCCTATGTACTTCTTGTGTCTATGTGCAAATTTCCAGTTCTTAGAAGGAATTTCCACTTATTCTAAGGACACGTATCTTATTGGATTTAGTTCCACTGCAATTCCCTTAGTTTAGCTTGATCACTTTTCTTAGGGCTGTTTTCTAAACACAATCATATCCTAAGGAACAAGAGGTTGACTGTGGATTTTTGTGTAACTATGCCTATCATATTTTGCTAAATATTTGATTATATAGAGATTATTTCTTTGGAACTTTGAGCTGTGTAAAGACAACACAAACCTGGCCATTCATGGCTGACAGAAAGTTGGCCCTCAGCCTGGTCAGATCCACACCGATTGTCTGATAGTCTTTGGATCTGGCTCCAACCAGCAAAGTCTTGGTGTAGGATACAGGTGTCTAACGTTTTCTATTATTAATATTCATGGGGTGATTAAAGCAAAATTGGCCACAAAAACTACCAGAGGTTTCTAGAAATGAACAGAATGAATATAAGTTCTTGAATGAGCCATGCTATTTTATGTCTTTAAGAATTTTTCCTTGCTCTTCCCCTTTATTAGAATATTTGCTCAGATTCAGCTTGGGCTTTGCATCTTACAGGAATATATAATTACAGGCTCTCGCTCTGTCACCAAGGCTGGAGTGTGGTGTCGTGATCATGGCTTACAACATCCTTGAACTCCTGTGCTCAGGGGATTCCCCTCACTTCAGCCTCTTGAGTTGCTTGAATTACAGGTTCATGACAGCCATCATGCCCGTTTATTTTTTTAAAATTTATTTTAAAATTCTTTTGAAGAGATGGAGCCACAATTTGTTGCTCAGGGTGGTCTTGAACTCCTGGCCTCAAGGGATCCAATCGCCTCACCCTCCCAAAGTCCTGGGATAACAGGCATGAGCCACCACATTCAGTTGTTCTTCTAGGAAAAAATTTTAATCACTCCCACTTACAATGAGTGTCCACAATTATATATTCCAATAAGATAGTCTGGAACCCCATAAAAGCCTCAAAGGTATTACATTGATCTATTTCTTAGTGCCTGTGATATCTGTCTCCCAGAGTATTCTTCCACACAGAAATTTTTTTCATTTTTGCTATATTCCGAAACTAATTTCTCCCCACTGTCTTTCTAAAATGTTTTTGTTGACATTTTGTGTTCTAAATAATCTTCCCTGTGTTTATTTTTCATCTTACATCTGGCTTCTTTTAAAATAAATTTTGGGAAATTTTTGAAATCTAATCTTCTAAGTAAGCATCTATAATTCTTCTTACTCCTTTCATTTTATTTTTGTTTTTAACATTTGTATCAAGATACTGTCTTTCCTAAGTCTTTTTACTGAGTTTGTGTTGATAGCCCTCTTTTCATCTGCTGACTTTTCTGTTATATCAAGTAGTTCCTGCCCATAGTTTCATCTTTTTCAAGGAAAGTATAGGTTAGTCGGTATTGACAGCTGCCACTTACCATTTCAGGCCTTGAATAAGTCTTGTGACATCATTTAGTTTTTGCTCAGGGATAGTGATAACTTCAGGATACCTTGTTAGAGGTATTGTGTGTGGGGCTGCGACTGGAAATCCTAAAGACAGGCCACTTGATCATTTCGATGAGAGGATCCTGTGTTGTACAGATTAGAATCTGCTCCTGCTCTTCCAGATGGGTTTGAAATAAAAGGGATTTCAAAACGTTTGTGGAAGAATGTAATTACAATATGAAAGTAGACAATATAAACTTTATTCTTAATGTAAGCTCCACCACATTCAAGAAGGTTTGCAAGTAATGATACAAGTAATGTAGCCTATCTATAAAGAATTGAGGGTCCTGGGAATTTCACCATATAAATGCAGTCTTTTCACAATATTAACTGAAGAAAACAGCATATACATTAAAGATACTTTAATCTTAGAAAAAAAAAAGATGTCCAAAGATACTGCATCGGTACTGTAATTTGGATGCCTAGTGATTTTCTTTTTTTTTCTTTTTTCTTCTTTTTCTTTTTTTTTTACTTCCATTCGTTGGAGAACAGGTGGTGTTTGGTTCAGTGAATAAGTTCTTTAGTGGTGATTTGTGAGATTTTGGTGCACCCACCACCCAGGGGTGTTATACACTGCACCCAATTTGTAGTCTTTTATTCATCACTCCCTTTTCGTCATTTCCCTCTGAGTTCCCAAAGTCCATTCTGTCATTCTTATGCCTTTACATCCTCATAGATTAGCTCCCATTTATAACTGAGAACATATGATGTTTGTTTTCCATTCGTAAGTTACATCACTTAGAATAATAACATCAACTTCTGAGACACTTCGGAGACAGCCAAAACTTTAGCAGATAAATGCCTAGAAAAGCTTCAGCAGAGGGTCCTTGTCCATCACAACAATGCTCCTGCTTATTAATCTCATGAAACAAGGGCAATTTTACCAGACTTTTGATGGAAAGTCACTAGGCATCCAATCTCATCCATTTTTCTGCCAAAGATTTGGCTAATTCTCTCCAAAGTCTAAACTCTCTCATAAGTGGTTGTTACCATTCTTTGACCCTCCAGAAAGTTAACAACCAAAATACCTTGAGCATCCAAAAACACTGTTGGCATGATATTTGCTTTAGTCGCATTTACTTAAACTAGACCACTGCCACCTCTTGGTAGCCATTGCTTTGATTGTGTTTGTCCCTTCGAATGCCACTGGAAAAGTCATGTTTGATTTCCTATTACAACTCTTCAAAGAAATGCTTTAGGATCTTTTCTTTTCTTTTCCTTCATACTTGTTTAATTTGTCACTGAACATTCTGTTCTTTTCTGTAGCTGATTTAGCTACAGCAGTTTTGGCACTCATCAAGTGGATAGTTTGCTCAACTTTAGTTTTTCTACCAGAAAAAACATGTAATCTGAACCAACTGATCTTCTTCTTGTGCTAGCTCTTTTTTCTGCTGTTAATTGTCAGACCTTTTCAATTAAGCCAAAAGAAGATAAAATTTTTGCCCATAAGTTTATGTGAATGGTCTGCTGCTGCAAGGTTCACTTTCACCATCATCTCATCACTTCTTTTTTGTTTTGTGTTTTTTTTTAATGTCACGATCTTTTTTATTATTATTATACTTTAATTTCTAGGGTACATGTGCACAAAGTGCATGTTTGTTACGTATGTATACATGTGCCGTGTTGGTGCATTGCACCTGTTAACTTGTCATTTACATTAGGTATTTCTGCTAATGCTATCCCACCCCCGTCCCCCCACCACATGACAGGCCTCAGTGTGTGATGTTCTCCACCCCGTGTCCAAGTGTTCTCATTGGTCAGTTCCCACCTATGAGTGAGAACATGCGGTGTTTGGTTTTCTGTCCTTGCAATAGTTTGCTGAGAATGATGGTTTCCAGCTTCATCCATGTTCCTACAAAGGACGTGAACTCATCCTTTTTATGGCTGCATAGTATTCCATGGTGTAGATGTGCCACATTTTCTTAATCCAGTCTATCATTGATGGACGTTTGGGTTGTTTCCAAGTCTTTGCTATTGTGAATAGTGCTGCAATAAACATACGTGTGCATATGTCTTTATTGCAGCATGACTTATAATCCTTTGGGATGGCTGGGTCAAATGGTATTTCTAGTTCTAGATCCTTGAATCGCCACACTATCTTCTACAATGATTGAACTAGTTTACAGTCCCACCAACAGTGTAACAGTGTTCCTATTTCTCCACATCCTCTCCAGCATCTCTTGTTTCCTGACTTTTCAATGATCACCATTGCAACTGGTGTGAGATGGTATCTCACTGTGGTTTTGATTTGCATTTCTCTGATGGCCAGTGATGATGAGCAATTTTTCATGTGTCTGTTGGCTGCATAAATGTCTTCTTTTGAGAAGCATCTGTTCATATCCTTCTCCCACGTTTTGATAGCGTTGTCTGATTTTTTCTTGTAAATTTGTTTAAGTTCTTTGTAGATTCTGGATATTAGCCCTTTGTCGGATAGGTACATTGCAAAACTTTTCTCCCATTCTGTAGGCTGCCTGTTCACTCTGATGGTAGTTTCTTTTGCTGTGCAGTTTAATTAGATCCCATTTGTCTATTTTGACTTTTGTTGCCATTGCTTTTGGTGTTTTAGTCATGAAGTCCTTGTCCATGCCTATGTCCTGAATGGTACTGCCTATGTTTTCTTCTAGGGTTTTTATAGTTTTAGGTGTAACGTTTAATTCTTTAAGCCACATTGAATTAATTTTAGTACAAGGTGTAAGGAAGGGATCAAATTTCAGTTTTCTACATATGGCTAGTCAGTTTTCCCAGCACCATTTATTAAATAGGGAATCCTTTCCTCATTTCTTATTTTTGTCAGGTTTGTCAAGTAACAGATGGTTGTAGATGTGTGGTATCATTTCTGAGGGCTCTTTTCTGTTCCATTGGTCTATATCTCTGTTTTGGCACCAGTACCATGCTCTTTTGTTTACTGTATCCTTGTAGTATAGTTTGAAATCAGGTAGCATGATGTCTCCAGCTTTGTTCTTTTGGCTTAGGATTGTCTTGGCAATGCGGGGTCTTTTTTGGTTCCATGTGAACTTTAAAGTAGTTTTTTCCAGTTCTGTGAAGAAAGTGTCTGGTAGCTTGATGGGGATGGTATTGAATCTATAAATTAACTTGGGCAGTATGGCCATTTTCATGATATTAATTCTTCCTATCCGTGAGCATGTAATGTTCTTCCATTTGTTTGTGTCATCTTTTATTTGGTTGAGCAGTGGTTTGTAGTTCTCCTTGAAGAAGTCCTTCACATCCCTTGTAAGTTGCATTCCTAGGTATTTTATTCTCTTTGAAGCAATTGTGAATGGGAGTTCACTCATGATTTGGCTCTCTGTTTGTCTGTTATTTGTGTGTAGGAATGCTTGTGACTTTTGCACATCGATTTGATATCGTGAGAGTTTGCTGAAGTTGCTTATCAATTTAAGGAGATTTTTGGCTGAGTCTATGGAGTTTCTAAATATACAATCATGTCATCTGCAAACAGGGACAATTTGACTTCCTCTTTCCCTAATCAAATACGATTTATTTCTTTCTCCTGCCTGATTGCCCTGGCCAGAACTTCCAACAGCTTGTTGAATAGGAGTGGTGAGAGAGGGCATCCCTGTCTTGTGCCAGTTTTCAAAGGGAATGCTTCCAGTTTTTGCCCATTCAGTATGATATTGGCTGTGGGCTTGTCATAAATAGCTCTTATTATTTTGAGATACATCCCATCAATACCTAGTTTATTGAGAATTTTTAGCATGAAGGGCTGTTGAATTTTGTCAAAGGCTTTTTCCACATCTCTTGAGATAATCATGTGCTTTTTGTCTTTAGTTCTGTTTATATGATGGATTACGTTTATTGATTTGTGTATATTGAACCAGCCTTGCATCCCAGGGATGAAGCCAACTTGATCGTGGTGGATAAGCTTTTTGATGTGCTGCTGGATTCGGTTTGCCAGTATTTTATTGAGGATTTTTGCATCGAAGTTCATCAGGGATATTGGTCTAAAATTCTCTTTTTTTGTTGTGTTTCTGCCAGGCTTTGGTTATCAGGGTGATGCTGGCCTCATAAAATGAGTTAGGGAGGATTCTCTCTCTTTCTATTGATTGGAATAGTTTCAGAAGGAATGGTACCAGCTCCGCTTTGTACCTCTAGTAGAATTCAGCTGTGAATCCATCTAGTCCTGCAGTTTTTTTGGTTGAGAGGCTGTTAATTATTGCCTCAATTTCAGAGCCTGTTATTGATCTATTCAGGGATTCAACTTCTTCCTGGTTTAGTCTTGGGAGTATGTATCTGTCCGGGAATTTATCCATTTCTTCTAGATTTTCTAGTTTATTTGCGTAGAGGTGTTTATAGTATCCTCTGATGGTAGTTATTATTTCTGTGGGAACGGTGGTGATACCCCTTTTATCATTTTTATTGCATCTATTTGATTCTTCTCTCTTTTCTTCTTTATTAGTCTTGCTAGCGGTCTATCAATTTTGTTGATCTTTGCAAAAAATCAGCTACTGGGTTCATTGAATTTTTAAAGGGTTTTTCCTGTCTCTATCTCCTTCAGTTCTGCTCTGATCTTAGTTATTTCTTGCCTTCCTGCATTCATTGATTTTTTAAAAGGGTTTTTCATCTCTCTATCTCCTTCAGTTCTGCTCTGATCTTATTTATTTCTTGCCTTCTGCTAGCTTTTGAATGTTTTTACTCTTGCTTCTCTAGTTCATTTAATTGTGTGTTAGGGTGTTGATTTTAGATCTTTCCTGCTTTCTCTGCTGGGCATTTAGTGCTATAAATTTCCCTTTACACACTGCTTTAAATGTGTCCCTGAGATTCTGGTACATTGTGGCTTGTTCTCATTGGTTTCAAAGAACATCTTTATTTCTGCCTTCATTTCGTTGTTTACCTAGTAGTCATTCAGGAGCAGCTTATTCAGTTTCCATGTAGTTGTGTGGTTTTTAGTGAGTTTCTTAATCCTGAATTCTAATTTGATTGCACTGTGGTCTGAGAGACACTTTGTTATGATTTCTGTTCTTTTACATTTGCTGAGGAGTGCTTTACTTCCAACTATATGGTCAATTTTTGAATTAGTGTGATGTGGTGCTGAGAAGAATGTATATTCTGTTGATTTGGGGTGGAGCATTCTGTAACTGTCTATTAGGTTCGCTTGGTACAGCGCTGAGTTCAAGTCCTGGATATCCTTGTTAACTTTCTGTCTCGTTGATCTGTCTCATGTTGACAGTGGGGTGTTAAAGTCTCCCATTACTATTGTGTGGGGACCTAAGTCTCTTTGTAGGTGTCAAAGGACTTGCCTTATGAATCTGGGTGCTCTTGTATTGGGTACATATATACTTAGGATAGTTATCTCTTCTTGTTGAATTAATCTCTTTACCATTATGTAATGGCCTTCTTTATCTCTTTTGATCTTTGTTGGTTTAAAGTCTGTTTTATCAGAGACTAGGATTGTAACCCCTGCATTTTTTTGTTTTCAGTTTGCTTAAAAGGTCTTCCTCCATCCTTTTATTTTGAGCCTATGTATGTCTCTGCACATGAGATGGGTTTCCTGAATACAGCACACTGATAGGTCTTGACTCAATTTGCCAGCCTGTGTCTTTTGATTGGGGCATTTAGCCTATATACCTTTAAGGCTAATATTGTTATGTGTGAACTTGATGCTGTCATTATGATGTTAGCTGGTTATTTTGCTCATTAGTTGATGCAGTTTCTTCCTAGCATCGATGGTCTTTACAATTTGGTATCTTTTTGCAGTTGCTGGTACCGGTTGTTCCTTTCCATGATTAGTACTTCCTTCAGGAGCTCTTGTAAGGCAGGCCTGCTGGTGACAAAATCTCTCAGCATTTGCTTGTCTGTAAAGGATTTTATTTCTCCTTCACTTATGAAGCTTAGTTTGGCTGGATATGAAATTCTGGGTTGAAAAATCTTGTCTTTAAGAATGTTGAATATTGGCCTCCTATCTCTTCTGGCTTGTAGAGTTTCTGCTGAGAGATCCGCTCTTAGTCTGATGGGCTTCCCTTTATGGGTAACCTGACATTTCTGGCTGCCCTTAACATTTTTTCCTTCATTTCAACCTTGGTGAATCTGACAATTTTGTGTCTTGGGGTTGCTATTCTCAAGGAATATCTTTGTGGCAGTCTCTGTATTTCCTGAATTTGAATGTTGGCTTGCCTTGCTAGGTTGGGGAAGTTCTCCTGGGTAATATCCTGAAGAGTGTTTTCCAACTTGGTTCCATTCTCCCTGTCACTTTCAGGTACACCAATCAAGTGTAGATTTGGTCTTTTCACTTAGTCTCATATTTCTTGGAGGCTTTATTCGCTTCTTTTTACTCTTTTTTCTCTAAACTTCTCTTCTCGCTTCATTTCATTCATTTGATCTTCAATCACTGATACCCTTTCTTTCACTTGATCAAATCGGCTACTGAAGCTTGTACATGCATCGCATAGCTCTCGTGCCATGGTTTTCAGCTCCATCAGGTCATTTAAGATCTTCTCTATGCTATTTATTCTAGTTATCCATTCTTCTAATCTTTTTTCAAGGTTTTTAGCTTCCTTACGATGGGTTGGAACATCCTCCTTTAGCTCAGAGAAGTTTGTTATTACTGATCTTCTGAAGCCTACTTCTGTCAACTCATCAAAATCATTCTCCATCCAGCTTTGTTCCATTGCTGGTGAGGAGCTCTGATCCTTTGGAGGAGAAGAGGTGCTCTGGTTTCCAGAATTTTCAGCTTTTCTGCTCTGGTTTCTCCCCATCTTTGTGGTTTTATTTACATTTGGACTTTGATGATGGTGACCTACAGATGGAGTTTTTATGTGGATGTCCTTTTGGTTGATGTTGATGCTATTCCTTTCTGTTTGTTAGTTTTCCTTCTAACAATGAGGACCCTCAGCTGCACGTCTGTTGGAGTTTTCTGGAGGTCCACTCCAGACCCTGTTTTCCTGGGTATCACCAGCAGAGGCTGCAGAACAGCAAATATTTCATAACGGCCAGTGTTGCTTCCTGATCCTGGAAGCTTCATCTCAGATGGGCACCTCACTGTATTAGTTTTTAATCGGCCCCGACTGGGAGGTGTCTTCCAGTTAGGCTACCCAGGGATTAGGGATCCACTTGAGGAGGCAGTCTGTCCGTTCTCAGATCTCAAACTCCATGCTGGGAGAACCACTTCTCTCTTCAAAATTGTCAGACAGGGACATTTAAGACTGCAGAAGTTTCTGCTGCCATTTGTTCAGCTATGCCCTGCCCCCAGAGGTGGAGTCTACAGAGGTAAGCAGACCTCCTTGAACTGGGGTGGGCTCCACCCAGTTCGAGCTTCCTGGCCTCTTTGTTTACCTAGTAAAGCCTCAGCAATGGTGGACACCCCTCCCCAAGCCTCCCTGCTGCCTCACAGTTGGATCTAGAACAGCTGTGCTAGCAGTGAGCAAGACACTGTGGGCGTGGTACCCGCTGAGCCAGGCATGAGATATAATCTCCTGGTATGCCCTTTGCTAAGACCATTGAAAAACCACAGTATAAGGGTGGGAGTGTCCTGATTTTCCAGGTACTGTCTGTCGCATCTACCCTTGGCTAGGAAAGGGAATTCCCCAACCCCTTGTGCTTCCTGGGTGAGGTGGTGTCCTGCCCTGCTTTGGCTTACACTCCATGGGCTGCACCCACTGTCCAACGAGTCCCTATGAGATGAACCCAGTACCTCTGTTGGAAATTCAGAAATCAACTGTCTTTTGCGTCGCTCATGCTGGAAGCTGTACACTGGAGCTGTTCTGATTCAGCCATCTTGGAACGATCTCCTCACATCGCTTCTTAAGGTAAGTTATCCATTTGTGAAGGTCTGATTTACTTGGTCACAAATATTTCCAAATGCATCAGTGATGTCACCATCCCTCCACACAAGCTTCACCATAACCTTGATATTTGTTCTCCTACAATCTTAGTGGAAGTTTTGTTGCTCTGATAGAGGCTGTTTTCAAACTGCTTCCTCAACCATGTTAGTGACTGACCCACATCCTGTTCAGACATGTTGTAGCAAGTTAGTATAAATATGTTTTGGTGCAAAAAATGCTTGTATCCATGCATAATTTTAAAAAATAATATATATTTTCCACAAACAGTTTGAAGACCCCTTATGTTATTGGAAGCCCTCCTCATACAATGGGGTTTGTTGCAGGTTACTCTGCCATTGGCTGGTAATGAGCCAGATTGTTATTTTCCTCCCTCACCCCCTCTGGAATATTAGGGATGTTTGCTAAAGAGGAAATATATTACCAGTTGGCAATTCTTCTTTGGCCGTGCAATAATAAAACAGTTGTAGCTTGACTTTATGTGCTTTATAGGGGGCAGAGAGTAGTTGCTTAGCCTATCAGGTATGCTATTACTACTGGGATGATGGTCATTGGTTTCTACACACACCATTTGGACAGAAAAACTGGAGATGAATGGTCCTGCCTAGTGACTTATGGTGGACCTTCTGGTAGGAAAGGAAGATCAGAGGGAAAGAGCAGAGGGGAGTGCTTTGCAGACTTGCCTCATTGCATAGGTTGCTGTAGAAGTGGTGTCCTGGTGAAAGACTCCCCCTTGGCTTGGTGAGTACAGGAAGATAGCAGGCATTGCCTTCAAATATCACTCAGATCAGGGCCTTTCTCTGACATTTTCCAATGTCAGCAATGAGTGAAAGAGATTGGTGTATTAGGGAAGAATAAATATTAGCTATGAACTTTCCACACACAAATAAAACAGAGGTGAAAGAAGAGCTTAAAGAGACCCCATTAGTGAGTGCGGATGGGGTCAAAGTGAGGAGCAGATATGCAGCAGGAGCTCATGCACCTTTCAGTCAGTTGAAGCTCTCAGCAATCCATTTGCTTTCTAATATGGATGCAAACATAACATGTCCTAAACAAGAGTCTTGATTCCACATCCTAAAACTGCTCTCCCCTGACATAGTTTCTTATGTCTCTCTTAAAAAAATACCCCACCTGTGTAATTTAAACAATAGAAATTGACTTCCTCTCAGTTCTGGAGGCTCACAGTCCGTAATCAAAATGTTAACAGGTTCAGTTATTCTAAGATGTTTCTTATTCACTTTGACTTGGCTATTTATTTTGTTTTGTCTTGGCTATTTTTTTGTTTTGTCTTCACACATGAGTTTCCTGTACACATGCACCCCTGCTGCCCCTCGGTGTGGCCAAAACTTCCTTTCTTATAAGAACACCAGTCTGATTAGATTGGGACCATCTGAATAGCCTGATTTTCATTTAATTACCTCTGTAAAAAAGACATTGTTTCCAAACACATTCATATTCTGAGGTACAAAGATAAGACCTCAACATAAAAATTTGGGTAAAAAGAATGCAGCCCATGATACCTCCTAATCTTTACTAAGACAATAATATTTTTACAGAGTTTTCAAGAACATAGGAGTCACTTTTTACTTTTCACTCTCCGCCAAGCACTGCATATAAGCAAATACAGTGGGCTCCACCTCAAAATACATCCCAAGATGACCCCTTTCATAATCTCTAATACAAGACTCTGATTGTGGCATGACCCTCTCTCCTGGAGGACTAGAATAGCCGCTAGCTGGCCTTAGTAACTTTCCTGCTCCCACCACATTCCATATCACTTCTCCTCACAATAGCCAGTGTGAGCTTTTAATAATAGAAATTAGACATTACCTTCTTCCTTAATATCCTCTAAGTTTTCCTAATTTTCCTTTTAGTAAGATCTTGTAAAGTTCACAACTAAGTTTTTTCACACCCGCATGTGTCATTCTCAAAGACTGAGGAGTTCTATGCATGGGACTGAAAGAAGAATTTTCTTCAACTTTATAATGCACTGGTTTGTCTAGAACAACTAAAGAGTGGTTTGCCCAGAAGATGAACATGGACAGAGTGGATAAACTTGTGCTGACAGTGAGTGAATTGCATTGAGTTCCTGTGGTCTAAGAGGAGTGCCTCTGCTTGGAACAATTGTGCCCATTTAATCATCTAAACATTATGATGATATAATTAACAATTCAACACAATTGTCTCTACGAAGTATACTTTGCTTAAATTTTTCTAAAAATTCTGACTACACTATTACGATATTGGATCTCATATTTTGACTTACAGTTGAGTCTTCATAAACATAACTGTCACAATTATATTAGTGCGTTCATATTCCACAAGCCTGTTGTAGCATGACGGATTATAATAGGCAATATTTATCAAGCATTGACTATGTGCCATATAATCTTCAGAACCATCTTATTAGGTAGTAATAATTTTTGTTACTATCTCCCTTTTTGTAGATGAGATGACAGAAGCACATGCCAAGACTGTGATAAAGGAGTAAGTGGTGCAGATGGCGGTCAGTCTCCAGAGCCTCAATTCTTGCATCCTTTTCTCCACTGCTTTTAGCATTTATTAACATATCTGCTTATTTTCAAGAAAGTGAGAAGAAATTAGATCCAGAGAACAAACTTAGGTACCAGTTTTAGTACCTGATTAAAGAAAAGCTTTTCTTAAGACATGGCCAGGTAAAGTGAAAAAACACAAACAAAACTATTTCTCTAAATGTGTTTCTAAATCATAAGCACAGTGACATAGGTTTCTGCATTCCCCTGCTATTCATCTTTGTATATAATTAGTCATGCAGATGATTAATTTCTTCTTCTTCCTTTTTTTTTTTTTTTTTAGATGAAGTCTCCCTCTGTCACCCAAGCTGGAGTACAGTGGTGCTATCTCTAGTCACTGCATCCTCTGCTACCTGGGTTCAAGCGATTCTCTTGCCTCAGCCCCCTAGTAGCTTGAATTACAGGAGACTGTCACTGTACCTGCCTCATTTTTGTAGTTTTAGCACAGACGGGGTTTCACCATCTTGGCCAAGCTGGTCTTGAACTCCTGACCTCGTGATACACCCGCCTGGACCTCCCAAAGTGCTGGGATTACAGGTATGATCCCCTGCACCGAGCCAATTTCATGTATAAACAAATGAAAAAATCACTGGCCATGAGGATCATGAAGTGCTTTTTCATGCATGCTTACATACACTTTTCTCAGGAGACATTGGCTAAATTGTGGATACCATTTTAAGTGACCAACATTTTTATTCATAGCTCACAAGAAATCTAAACAAAAAGAACTCCTCATCCAGTATATGCCAGGAGAAAAACAAAATATCAATCTACCCAGTCACCTGGAAAAATCAAAGTTACCAGTAGCAAACCTTATTGTGTTAGGAAGCCTTCCTGCAATGCCTTGGGTCTGTAAAATGTTCATGGAAAAAGTATATTATGTTAAAAAAAAGAATAGATTCCAGTTTTTTTTTTGCACCAAAATAAACTCATATTGCCATGCTATAACATGTCTCAGCAGGAGTTACTTGAGACATCAAGAAAAATAAGAGCAGGTTCAAAAGATCCCCTATGAGAGCAACATGAATTCTTCTAAAATTAAAGAGAGTATAAACGTGAACTTCATGGTGAAACTTGGGTAGAAGAAGGTAAAATCCTGCTATAAAGACACATGCACACGTATGTTTATTGCGGCACTATTCACAATAGCAAAGACTTGGAATCAACCCAAATGTCCATCAGTGACAGACTGGATTAAGAAAATGTGGCACATATACACCATGGAATACTATGCAGCCATCAAAAAGGATGAGTTTGTGTCCTTTGTAGGGACATGGATGCAGCTGGAAACCATCATTCTTAGCAAACTATCACAAGAACAGAAAACCAAACACCGCATGTTGTCACTCATAGGTGGGAACTGAACAATGAGATCACTTGGACTCGGGAAGGGGGACATCACACACCGGGGCCTATCATGGGGAGGGGGGAGGGGGGAGGGATTGCATTGGGAGTTATACCTGATGTAAATGACGAGTTGATGGGTGCTGACGAGTTGATGGGTGCAGCACAGCAACATGGCACAAGTATACATATGTAACAAACCTGCACGTTATGCACATGTACCCTAGAACTTAAAATATAATAATAAAATAAATAAATAAATAAATAAATAAATAAATAAATAAGAAAGAAGGTAAAATCAGTGATGCTTTCTGAAACACTGATGGGGATAATGGCCAAAAAAATTGGCAGTTCACAAGTAAGTAACTCATTTCAAGAAGGGATAAGACAAGGTTGGACCTAAAGCCCATAGAGACAGAGGATTCATATCAAATTGCATGAATAAAATTCATATTGTTTATACCCTATTAGAAGACAACCAGTAATTAACAGAACAAACAAAAGCCAACACTACAAAATTCTCAATTGGTTCTCCTTACCTGATTCTAATTGAGTAATTAATGTTGAGGAAATTTTTCACTCAATGAATGCCGAAACTATGACAAAAAGATAAGCTGCAGAGAGTAGTAGAACTTTCCATGAAATTTTAAATAAGGGGAACGAGATCTTGAAGCATTTTTTTGAAGGAATTGTAACAGGAGAAGCAACCTGCCTTTACCAGTACAATCAAGAAAACAAATACAGTCAAAGAAATAGCTACCAAGAGGTGGAAAAGTCCAGTCAAAGCAAAAGTTGATAAGGTAAGTGCAAATCTCATGGCAAGAGTTTATTGGGAAGCATGAGGCATTTTTCTGGTTGACTTTGTGGAGGGCAAAAGAATAGCAATATCTGCTTAAACTGAGAATAGGGTGAGAAAGCCCAAGCTTTAGTAGAGAAATTCCTGGGGGAGCTTCAGCAGAGTCCTTCACCGCAACAGTGCTCCTGCTCAATTCTCTCATTAAACAGGGCCATTGTGTGAGAGTTCCGATGGAAATCATTAGGCATCCACATTACAATCCTCATTTGGTTCCTTTGGGTTTCCTTTTGTTTCATAATGTCATCATGTCTGTAAAGGGCATCCATTATTCTTCAGTTAATAATGTAAAAAAGACATACTGATATCTGACATGCTGACAAAAATGTATGACAATTGGTCAATAAATATTCTCAATATTCCCCCTTTATGTTGCTCACTAATGATTAGGATTGGGAAATGGTTGAAACCCAAGTATTAGCTGTTAGAATTAAAACACACTTTGCAAATGAGACTTTAATTTTGACTCTCTTCCACAGATAACAGGAGATAGAAGGATTAAAGATCTCCCAAAGCTGTTACAGGTCATTGGGAAAATTTATAATTCGGGTGTTTATTCAGCTGAGACTTGAGCAGTGTCTGCACTGCTTGAATTTCAAAGTAAATGTGTCTTGCTTACTTGCATGAAGACACTTAGTCCATATCTCATTTATTACTTCATTTCCTCTACTCAGATCTCAGTTCTGTTAAGGATTCGGGCTGGGCCTGAGATATCACTGACCCAAGGAGGACTGAAGGTCCTATACACTCCTCCCAACATATTGCAAGATATCTATTAGGCTAGGGACTCAAATTGCTTATAACTGCTCAAATCATCATTGTACTTGGTTCTGTGAGAGTGGGGAAGGAGTACTGAGAGACACAGGATGGAGTCACAGTGGCATGTGAGAGGAAGGAAAGGAAGAGAAACCAAGTCTGTGGCCTCTCTCTTTTATTGTGCTTACCTAAGCAATTACCACAGAGTAGTGTCTTAAACAACAGAAATTCATTTATTCACATTTGCATTGTGATCATGGTGTCAACAGGTTCAGTGTTTCTGAGGCCTCTTTCCTTAGCCTCTAGACGTCTGTCTTCTTGCTATGTCCTCAAAAAGGGGCAGCCTTGGTGCATGTGGATATTTAGTGTCTCTCTGTGCATGCAGATGTCCTCTTCTTATAAGGACATCTATCAGATTGGACTATGTGCCCCCATAACAGCCTCATTTTAAGTGAATCCACACATTTCAGTTCTTACTTCGAAATATGCACATATTCTGAGAAACTGGGAGTGAAGACTTTCATCATATAAATAAGGGAAAACAGAATTCAGCCCATAGCACTACCCAATGTCTTCTCAGTCCACGACAGCAGTTTCATTTTGTTGTTCAGATATATTGGAATCATGTCTGCCTTTCTCTCATCGAAGTGCAGTCCATGAGCAAATCCAGCGGGCTCACCTCCAAATACACGGCAATATAAACACTTGCATATTCTCTACTACAGGGCTGTGGCTCATGCCATGATTCTCTCTGCAGGAAGATGTTAATAGACTTCAGCAAGTCTTGGTAACATTCTTGTTACATCGCATATCAGCTCTCCCCACAATAGCCAGAGTGACCTTTTACAGATGAAAATTAGACCATATCACATTTGTGCGTCCCATCCACCACAGTTTTTTATTACACTAGTAATCACATTTGAATTTCATATGTCAGCTTCTTCATACTCACATGACTTTCTCTTTATTGAAATGGGGGGATTCTTTGAATTGGACAGAAAGCAGAATCTTCCTCAACTTCATCTTGAATTAGCTTGACTGTAACACAAGAGGGTTGTGTCCCAGGAGAGATGAACATTAACAGAGTGGACAGACTTGTGATGTGATCGAGTAAATTCATGAAGTCCCTGTGGTCTGGGAGGGGTTCATGAATCCATGAAATCCTGGTTACATAGTTATGACACTGGTTGATATATTTTGATATTATGTTTTCTCTTATAAACACATATTTCACAATTATTTTAGGGTATTCATACTCTATGAACATATTGTAGCTATGGCTGATTATAGTAAAAATATTTCTTAAGTGTTTACTATATGCCATTTAATCTTCAGAACCAGCTTATTAGGTAAGAATACTTTTTACTACCATCTCAGGTTTATAGAAGAGCTGAGTGAGGCACACGCCAAAGTTATTAAAATAATAATAAGTGGTATAGATGGCAGCAGGTCTTCAGAGCCTCTGTTCCTGCTTACTGTACTCGCCCACTTTGTTGCTATTTACTTATATATTTATTTACCTCCAAGAAAGTCAGAAGAAACTAGGTCCACAAAAAGAAACTCAGGTACAAGTGATAGGAAATTGGTAAGGTAAAACTTGCCCTGAAACCTTGAAGATGAGGTAATAAAAACTCTTTTCCTGAATAAATACGTTTCTTCCTAAATCCTATAAATATGTACACAGAATTCTCCAGTCATGTCTTTCCTTTAATCGTTACACAAAATATACTCCTTAGAATGTGAACATCTTTGGGACACCCATGTTTTCCTCCCACAGACAGGATACGTAACCTTACTCTTCTCAACTATTTGTTTCAGTAGTATGTGTGAAGATAGTCATCCAGGATTTGATGAAGTACCACTTACTCTAATTCAGTTGATTCTCTTTACAGAGAAGCATCCCATTTTTCCTCTGGTGCCATGGAGTAGAAACAGTGAATTTATTGTTTTTTCAAATTCTTCCCCTGAGCAAGCAGTCCTGGAAGAGCATTTAGCTCGGCCTGTGCCTGCTCCTATAATTTCTATGTTTTATTTGTGGCTGAACTTTTAAAATACTAACTAATGAGGATAAAAGGAATGAACAACGCCTTTGACTTTGGTATTTGTGTGGGGCCCACTCTCAACTGCGGGGCCCAACATAGGAGACCTATTCTTGAAATACAGAGTGCCCAACACAATCAATGAAAAAGGCCTACGTCAACTTATATCTAATTAAATCTTATGGATAAGAAAGATCTTGAAGATGCCACTTTGGAAAAGCAGTCATAGAGAAGATGTAGAGAATCAGAAACTAAATGGAAAAATAGAAGTCAGAAGACAGTCCAACCCTATTGTTTTGCTGTTGTTTCATTTTGTTTTGGTTTTTAGATGTATGTTTACTAATTAGAACTCAGATGGGGTTGTATGTTAGTCCATTTCTAGTACTCTAACAAGACTGCAGACTGGGTCATGATTAAAGAACAGAAATTTCTTTCCCAACATTCTGTACACCAGGAAGTCCAAGATTAGGGCATCAACAGATTCAGTGTTTCGTGAGGGCTTCTCTTTGCTTCCAAGATGGTTCTTTGCTGCTGTGGTGGAAGAGGGGTTTAAAAACTCCACGTAAAAATAACAATCAAACTAGAATCCTATATCCACTCAGGTAATCATTTAAGTGTGAAGGTCACATTACACATCTGGCAGCATGAAAAAATCTTCATATAGTTTACTTCTCATATGCTGAAGCTATGCTAGCATGTGTTTCACAGAAGAAAACCAAAAAACAGGTAGACAGTAACTCAGGATAAGCATTATCCTATGTAAAGGGAGAAATGGGAATTTCTCTGGTCTCCATATTGAAATCAACTCTAGAGTGGCTTGTTTTAGACGTCAGGTGGGGACTGAAGAATTGGAGGTGGGAGACTTTTCCACCTTCTCTGTAGGTGTCTACTCTTCTGTTGCCCCCAAGGGGAGAGATGTTTAGAGATTCCCTCCATAGAGCTGCTTCACATGTCAGCTGGATGTTCCCAGTGCAAGTGATGTCTGAGAGAAAGAGACAGAGGAAGAGAGAGAGACACAGAGAAAGAGAAAATTGAAAAATAAAAGATGGAGCCACAGTTTCTACTAAAACTTAATCTCAGTGGTAATATACCACCATTTCTGCCATATTTTCTTGGTCATAGAAACCAATCCTGATATAATGTGGTGGGGACTACTTAAGAGCGCTCATATTAGATAGTAGGGATATTGCATAAGACTATCTCAGAGTGACAATGATTTGATAAATAATTAAAGCAGGTTTAGGAGAATAAGGGGTTCTGTGTATTCAAAGAAGGCTTTAAGGTGGTAAGATGTGAGCATACTTGAATAAAATGCAAACACATGCCTGATAAAGTTAGGAACAAACTTGGCATGCTGAAAGAATGTTAAGAACGCCAACTGTAGTGTCCAAAAAATTCAAGAGATTCAATCTTTATCAAAATATCAATGTCATTTTTCAAAGAACTGGTAAAAATAAAAAAATCCAAAATTACTCATGCAAGCAAAAAATAAGAGTCAAAAGACTCAAAGCAATCCTAGGCAAAATAAACAAATTTGGAAGCGTCACATTGCCTGAATTCAAATTATATAACAACTTTGTTCTTTTGACTTAGGATTGTCTTGGCAATGCGGGCTCCTTTTTGGTTCCATATGAACTTTAAAGCAGTTTTTTCCAATTCTGTGAAGAAACTCATTGGTAACTTGATGGGAATGGCATTGAATCTATAAATTAACTTGGGCAGTATGGCCATTTTCACGATATTGATTCTTCCTATCCATGAGCATGGTATATTCTTCCATTTGTTTGTGTCCTCTTTTATTTCACTGAGCAGTGGTTTGTAGTTCTCCTTGAAGCGGTCCTTTACATCCCTTGTAAGTTGGATTCCTAGGTATTTTATTTTCTTTGGAGCAATTGCAAATGGAAGTTCATTCATGATTTGGCTCTCTGTTTTTCTCTTACTGGTGTATAAGAATGCTTGTGATTTTTGCACATTAGTTTTGTATCCTGAGACTTTGCTGAAGTTGCTTATCAGCTTAAGGAGATTTTGGGCTAAGACAATGGGGTTTTTTTAAATATACAATCATGTCATCTGCAAAGAGGGACAATCTGACTTCTTCTTTTCCTAACTGAATACCCTTTATTTCTTTCTCTGCCTGATTTCCCTAGCCAGAACTTCCAACACTGTGTTGAGTAGGAGTGGTGAGACAGGGCATCCCTGTCTTGTACCAGTTTTCAAAAGATATGCTTCCAGTTTTTGCACATTCAGTATGATATTGGCTGTGGGTTTGTCATAAATAGCTCTTATTATTTTGAGATACGTTCCATCAATACCGAATTTATTGAGCGTTTTTAGCATGAAGGGCTGTTGAATTTTGTCAAAGGCCTTTTCTGCATGTATTGAGATGATCATGTGGTTTTTGTCTTTGGTTCTGTTTATATGCTGGATTACATTTATTGATTTGCGTATGTTGAACCAGCCTTGCATCCCAGAGTGAAATGATAGACAATGAATACGTGGGAGTATAGGAGGCAGAGGGATTGTATAATGAGGTATTAATAAATGCAGTGTTTGTTATTTGAGCGATGAGTGCCATAATGCCATGACGTAAGCACTACATAATCTGAGTAACAAAATCAAACTTTTATTTCTGCAATATATTTATTTTAATTAACAGAAAATCTAAGCATAATGCTTCTATATCCTGCCATAAAAAGAAGACAACGACCAGTGTGGCCATAGCAGAATGAATTAGGTGTAGAACATCCCCCAATTCCACAGAGAGTTAGGGGGCAATACATAGCACTTTAGCATAGGTAAAAATTCGCAGCTGGGCACGGTGGCTCACATCTGTAATCCCAGCACTTTGGGAGTGCGAGGGAGGCGGCTCACAAGGTCAGGAGTTTGAGACAAACCTGGCCAACTTCGTGAAACCCCAACTCCACTAAAAATGCAAAAAAATTAGCTGGCTGTGGTAGCATGCCCCTGTAATCCCAGTTATACGGGAGGCTGAGGCAGTAGAATCGCTTGAACCTAGGAGGCAGAGGTTGCAGTGAGCTAAGAATTTGCCACTGCACTCCAGCCTGGGAAACAGAGCAAGACTCTGTCTCAAGAAAAAAAAAAAAAATAGCATCTGGTTCTTACAAAGTAAAACTGCTAGCAATCAACTGGAAAACATAGAAAAGTAATATAATTTTATATGGCCAAGGTGAGTAATTGACTGTTGGGAAATGAATAGAACTCTTTGGTGTAAACTGCAAATGAGGCTTGCTTAGATGGGCTGATAAAGATGAAAGTAATGAAACAGGCTGCAGTAGGAAATTACTTTGAAGCTTGAACTTCACAATGATAACATAGCTTATTAGACAAGATGTAATGTGATGAAAGAGGAAAAGAGAAGAGTCAACAAAAAAATCCTAGTTTGCTAATTAATTAGATGAATTCTTTATCAAGACAAAAAAGAGTTGGAAGAGGGAGAACTTTGTAGCTGTAGGAGGGAAGAGGCAGAGGTAGGAGAAGCCTTAGGAGAGAGGAAGAGGTTCCTGGAAAGATTGACAGAGTGTTCCCAAAAGAAGGGTAGGATCAATGGTGTTAAACTGCCAAGAGGTCAAGGAGATGCTGGACTGAGAATTGACCCCTAAATGGGTGGAATGGAGGAAACACATGACCTTCACAGACTGGAAGTGAAAAGAATAAAGGCATCTATAATGTGTGCATAAGAAAACATTGGAAGTGGGAGGATGAGGAAATAAAAATACAAAATACTAAAATTTTAAAATACTAAATACAAAAATACAAAACACTAAAAATACAAAAATTAGCCATGCATGATGGTGGGCACCTATAACCTCAGATACTTGGAAGGCTGAGGCAATAGAATAGCTTGAAGCCAGGAGATGCAAGGGGCAGTGGGCAAAATTGTGCCACTGCACTCCAGCCTGGGTGAAAAAAAACTCCATCTCGGGTTGAGAGGGGGAGGGAAATAATAGAAAACAGGAAAGTAGAGAAACAGTAAAACCTTTTTTCATGGCAGCTGGCTAAATTAGGATTAAGCAGGAGGGAAGCTTCCTGGAGCATCAAGGAGAATGGTTCCTAGATGTTCTTATAATGTCTTCTTGGTCCTCATACCCCACATTCACAAACATTAAGAAACAGACACCACAATCAGAAATTGCAAGCTGATTATTTTATTGGTATATTGAAGTTAGAGCTACGACCACCTTCGTCCAATGTCATGGCATTTGAATCATTTAAATCACTGTCATCTTCTTTTTCACTTCCTGAAACAAACAGACAAGGATGTTCATAGACCAGATTTGACATGGCAGGAAATGTCTAATTCCTCCCCGGAGTTACTGCAGTAGAGTACATGAGAGCCCATCCCCTCTCTCCTCATCCCTTCTACCTCCTGTGTTTCCTTCCTAAGTTTTTGTGTGCTCCCTCTTTTGATGCCCTTCCCTTGCACAAAATGTGCTCCAAATTTTTCCTTATGTGATGAAGAGATAAGACCAATCATAGCTTGTTATTACTTGCTGCTGAGTTTGTTCAGGGATATATTTACACGGATGGTAACTGGAACACATTCTATAATAGTGAGAAGCTGAAACCACCCTCACTGTCAAGTGACAGGGATTGGTTAAAGAAATCACAAACTAGCCACATAATGGAGTGGCATAAAATTGTAAAAACAAACAGATAACCACTGAAGAGATCTACTTAGCTTCATAAACTCATGTGGAAATGTTGAAAGAAATGTATTTTTTAAATGACTAACATATGTACCTGCGTATAAATTATGGCATTACTTCTGGGGGGAAAATATTCTAATTGTCCATGTACACATAAATACTTCAAAGAGAAGATGCCCTAAAGTTAACAGTGGTAGTTTTCTGAAGAAAGGAAGCCACGTAGGATGAGTTGTGTCTTTAAATTTAGCTTCATATGTTTCCATTCCATTAGATATTTGTGGTAAGCTTAATCACGTACTTAACTGGAAAGTAAGAATTTAAAAAATGAGACACCATTTAGCTGCTGAAACTTCAGGGACCACTTGGCAGGAATACTGGACTAGAGAGGCTGGAGTGAGGCAGTAGTGAGCAAACAGTGCTCAGGTGAAAATTCTAAGTGGGAGGTCTCTGAGTGTGTGCACAGAAAACAGAGTGCCAGAGTGAACATGGTACTACTTCCTCATTGCCAATACCATTTAAAACAGATTATTAGGAATAGTGCTTCTCAACATGGGAATTCCTTAAAGAGCTTGTTACAAATACACGGCCTTGTTACCCATTTCCAGAATATCTGAACACAAATCTTTAGAAATGGGTTCTATGACAAAACGATATGACTGGGCTTTTAGTTGTATCTCTGGCACAGGAAAGCTGGAGACCTGTAGCAATTAGAGCATTTGGTGAAGAATCAACTGGAATCATACCTGTCATTGAATCCTAGATTACTGGGGAGACTGTCCCTGGGGAGGTCCGGCGGGTCTGCCCCCTTGAGGAGGGGATGGTGGTCCCTGGGGCTTTCCAGCAGGAGGTGGCTGAGCCTGCTGGGCATTGCCTCCTTGTTGGGGTGGTCCTTGTGGCTTTCCTGGAGGTGGGGGACCTTGAGGTTTGTTGCCTCCTTGTTGGGGTGGTCCTTGTGGCTTTCCTGGAGGTGGGGGACCTTGAGGTTTGTTGCCTCCTTGTTGGGGTGGTCCTTGTGGCTTTCCTGGAGGTGAGGGACCTTGAGGTTTGTTGCCTCCTTGTTGGGGTGGTCCTTGTGGCTTTCCTGGAGGTGGGGGACCTTGAGGTTTCTTGTCTCCTTGTTTGGGGGGTCCTTGTGGCTTTCCTGGAGGTGGGGGACCTTGAGGTTTCTTGCCTCCTTGTTGGGGTGGTCCTTGTGCATTTCCTGGAGGAGACTGGGGACCTTGGGGCTTCTTGCCTCCTTGTTGGGGTTGTCCTTGTTGATGTTCTGGAGGAGAAAGAGAGAAGAGAAAGGCAGAGTAAAAGCCCACACAAGATTCACTGAATAGTGACAGTAAATTTTGATCAGCTAGGGTAAAAAGCTGAGGGGGAAACGCACAAAAATGGGACCAAGACACTAATTTCTTTGCATTTTCGGTGAAGACATAGAACTCTGGAATAGAACGCTAGGGAAGAACAAAGCAGTTGGGGGACTCTCAGTATAAAGAGGAGTCAGAATGAGGATGCTGCCCATTTGTCTGTCATCTCCCAGCAGGCACTCCTGGTCGGAGAATGAGACAACCCACTCCTGCTGATATCTAAGCTAAGCATTTCTGCCATTCAATTTTGTGGCCTGCTCACGGTCCCCAGAATCAGGGTTGCAGGAAGATTGCCTGTATTATTAGGGGCACTAATATTCATCAATTCCTGAAAGGTTAATGTTGATAAGAAGACACTGGAGAGCTGATCCATTCATCAGCAGAAAAAGACAGTCAAAACAGATTGAGAACGAATTGGGATTTACCTGATATTAGGGAGGGAGATTCATCCTGGCTGACATCTAGAAGAGAAGCACAGGACGATGGGAAAAGTTACATCTGGAATCTTTCAAGACTCACAAGTGTTCTACAGGGAAAAGGGTCTTCTCACCACACCCCATGCATCTCCTAAGTTAACTCGTCAGCCACTGTCTGTGAAGCAGCTGAAAGGAAGGAAGGTGTAAGGGGAGGCAGGGTTCTTAGGACAGAGCAGCAGCCCTGAACTCAACATAGAAGAGCCCCTTTTTTCCCTCCCTACCATCCTCAGGACTTAATGCTAATTTAGTTTACACATGCCAGGGACTTCAATGTGATAGTTTGGTATTCTTATGCCCTCCACCTACTAGAAATACATTGCTTCTGTATGCATGCTTTCTCAATTGGCATAACCAGAAATAATCATTGCAATACAATCTTACCCATACCACTCCCAGCACATTGAAATACCTCATGTAGGGGAGAGAAAAATGACAATGATTGGCTCTGATATTTCTGTATCTCTAGTGAGACAGAAACAAGTGTTCCATCCAATTCTCTGTCTCTTCAGTGTCTCTGATGTGTATTTATCTCCATCATCGATGCTGATTCACTGCACAGCAAGGACACCATCATCCCTCTATACTTACTGAGATCAGTATAGGTTGTTCACAGCTGGACTTGCCTGAATCTGCCTTGCATTTTCCACTGCATCCTTCACAGCACAATCATATCTCTCTATAAATGCAAATCTTACCTTCTCATTCCCCTGGAACAAATTCTTTAATGGATTTCATTGTACGTTAAATAAATTAGAAACCCTTAGTGTGGAATGAGGGTGCAATCGGTCTCCTGATCCCAGGCCTGAAAACTTTTCAGCCCCATCTGGGTTTTCATTCTCTTCTCTTCCCCCTAATTACCATTATCCCCTCCTAAGCCCCACGCAGAGTCACTACCTCTTCTTCCCCTTCTGTTTTACCTTCATGTAAGTTCTGAGCTGAGCTCAGGGCCAGCAGGGCCACTGACAGCAGAATCAACAGCATCTTGCAGGAGACTCTGGAGTTGCTCCCAACACTGTGCTGGGAGGAACGGGGCTGCTCCCTTTATGAAGAGAAGCAAAACAATGACACCTTTCAGCTCCACACTGCGGGGACCTCACCACCTCAGAGACTGGGCTCTGCTTTGCTCACTGCAGGTCAGGTGTATCCCTTATTTTTCTTTGATACTCTAGCCCAGAGGGATGGGTTGGGTCGGATATGTTGTTAGTGTCTTATTTTTAAAAGGTACAACTGTGACTTGAACAATGGTTTTGAAGGGACTGTGTCCAAGCCATCATCACTGTGTCATAATTGAACCTTAGAAATCATTAGAGTTTCAATCTTTTAGGTAAGACTATCATCCGCTTTCCACTGTGCTATTTATTTCTGTTTATGTGTGTGTAAGCAGTGACGCTACAGCCAGCAGTGAGGATGGTCAATATCTCTGGATCTATTTATGCCCTATTTTCATCTCTTGTGATTTGTGTGGACAGATATTTTCATATTTAGCTAAATTTTTGGTGCGATAGAGATGGTTTCTGCTCTCTGTGAGATGTGAGAAAACAGCACACTCCTGGGCACACATAGATGACAGAAAGCTGCCCCACAGCCTCCTCAGGCTACAGATATTGTTCAAGCTTCTGTGGATCTCACTCAGCTCAGGGACGGCTTAGTGCTTTACATCACAGGAAAGCTAAAATTTTGTATTTTAAACTATTATTAGAGGTTGCTAAGGCAAATGGACACAGAAACCACCAGGAAATTTCTAGACCTGAGAAAACTGAATACATAGTTCTCTGAGGCAATCATGTGATCTCATGTCACTAAAACATCCTTCATGTTCTTCCCTTTCTCTGGAATATTCTCTAAAATGCACTCTCTGCTTCATTTCTTTTGGGTTTTGTATCAAGTTCCTACCACTGATAATTAAGTGGCCACAAATCTACATTCAAATAAGATAATCAGATACCACCCTCAAAGCCTCAATTGCATTGTATTGGTTTTCTCAGATTGTTCTTTCACAAAGAATATTTTTTCTACAAAATTCTGATATGCATTCCTCTGCAAGTTCTTTCTAGTACTTCTTTATTCCTATTTTGTTTTCTGAGTCAAGATCATTATGTGTATTTTTATTATATATCTGACTTTTTCCCATGAATTTGGTGAGATTTCCTTTATTTAATCTTCTATGTAATAGGATATAGTACTCCTCACCGCCTTTTTTCATTCTTCTCTGAAAAAAGAAGAATTCTTTTCATTTATTTCACAATAAATGTTGTTTCCAAAAAGCCCTATCAGAGTCCTGCATTGCTAACCCTTCTTTTAGCTGCTGATTCTTCCATCTGATAAATCCCTGCTCATCATTTCATGGAATAGACAGGTTAGTCAGATTCAGCAGCTGCCATTTTCCACTTAGATCTTCTGTGTGTCTTCTTGTGTAATTGTTCACATTTTGTGCACGGCTGGTGTTAATTTGAGGACAGCTTTGTTGGAGGTATGATGGGATAGAGAGTGTGTGCAACAGTAAATCCTAAACATGGCCTCTTGACCATTCTGGATGAGTGGATTCTGGTCTTTCCATATGAGAATCTGGCTGGCCCTTCTCAACAGTTGCGGGTCATAGCACAGGGAGACTTCCTCATACAAAAGGCTTTCCTACGAATAACTTTGCCCTTGCAAGGGAACCAGGCCGGTTGGTATTTTCCCTGGCATAAATACAGACATAGATGTACTGGAAAGGCGAGTACATTACTAATTGGCAATTGTTTCTGGCTCTATGGAAAGTGGATTTGTTCTAGCTGAGCTTCATGAGTTTTCTCTTAGGCAGAGAGTAGTTGCTTGGTCCCAGCAGATCCCACTGTATTATGGAGATTTGTGTCTCTGGTCTCACCAAACATTGTTTTCCATAGGAACTGGGGATGAGCAATCCTGCCTAGGTGGCTTAAGTTAGACCATCAGGTAACAAAGGAATGTCAGAGACAAGGAGCAGCAAAAAGGCCAGGCTGACATTGCCTGATTATGTCACCAACTGAGGTTGCTGCAAGCCTGAGACAAGACTCACTTGTCCTTGGCAGGAGAGTACAGAAAGAGAACAGAAATGCCCCTAAAGGTGACTCATTTCAGGCCCTTTCCCTGACCTTCTCCAATGTCAGCAATGAGTAAAGTTTATCAGGAAACCATAAATACCAGCTCTGCACTCAACAGACAAAACAAAAAGGGAAGTGATGAAAATGCAGAAAGAGACACTGTCTGTGAGTGAGGGTGGGTGAAAGACAGAAGCAGGACTGCTGCAGGAGCTTGGGCACCTAGAGGTGAGTGGCAGCCCTCAGCACTCCACTTACCTTCTAATATCCATGTTTATATTCTGAGATCCTGAAGGAACAGTCGTCAACATATGAAATTTTAGGAAACACAATTCAGTTCTCATAACAGCTCCCATCCTGTTCTAAGTCAAGTGTTCCGTGGTTCAAAAATCCTCACTCCCTTCACGCACTGCGCTTTAGCAAGTCGAGTTGACTCCGCTTTCAACACTCATCCCAAATAGAACCACTTGCACAATCTTTACTACAAGGTCAGAGTTCAGGCCATGATGCTCCCTCCTGAAGGACTTTAATATCCTCAGCTGCTCTTGGTAACATTCCTACACCAGCACATCCCATATATCTTCCCCTCACATCAGTCAGGGTGATCATTGAAAAGTAGGAATTAGATCATAACACTTTTGTGCATCAAATGCTCTTAGGATTTTCTTCTGCACTTGTAATAAGATCCAAAATTCATGCCTCAGCTCTCTCACACCTACACATCTCCCTCTTGTTAAAGACTTGGAAGCTCTGTGAATGGAACAGAAAGCAGAATCTTCCTCAACTTACTCTGTTCATTGTGTAAACCAACCATCCTGATAATACAGTTGTGTGTGAGAATTCAGCATTCCTTTGACTTTTCTAAAAACTTTGGTTACACTAGTAGGATGGTCATCTTTATATTTTTATTTCATGTTGACGCTCTCTAATACATATATTTCACAATTATTTGAGCGTATTTGTATTCTTTCCATTTATCCTAGCATAGGCTGATTATAATAGAAAACATTTCTTCAGCATTTACTATATGATATTCAATCTTTAGTACCATTATATTAGGGAGGTGTGACTATTATTATTATCTTAATTTTGTAGATGAGTTGACTTACGTGCGTGCCTAGGTTCATATAAAGGTAGTAAGTGCAATGGAAGGCAGTCAGTTCTCAGAACTGAGTTCTTGCCTACTGTGCTCCACTGGTTACTTGCTCTTCATTCATTCATTTCTTTACAAGAAAGTGAAAGGAAATGAGATTCACAGAACAAAAACAAGTTTCTCTTAGAATATTTTCAAGGTTAAATTTTCCTGAGACTTTAACAGCTGAGGTGAGAAAGAATATATTTTCCTGGGTAAACATGTTTGTTTGATATCATAATCACATACAAACATATTCTAATATTCTGCTTTACCCCTTGGCATTTATATAAAGACGCTCAGGAATTAATTCCTTTTTTTTCTAATTACAAATCCCTGTCAATGTAGATCCTGTATGTACTTCCTTAATCCATGCTACATGCATTTTTCTTGGGTGACATATTAGCATTGACAAATTTTGTGTATGCCCTTTTAAATTGACTAAATTTGATCCCTCTAATCACAGTGGATCTAAAATTCTAGGAATCCAAGAGGGAACCTGGTCAGATAATTGTCTAAGAAAGGATAAGTTGTCCACCACTTACATAGCTTTCAGTTTTCTGGATGAAGATGTCGCCTTTGTCCTGCCCCCAGAGCTGGTGTTCCACCCTCAGTGACTGCGGCCGTAGAAGGCATTGGTCATCAGCCTAAGGTCAAGTGTCTGTAGCCTCAGCTTATCACTGTTCTCACAATGTCAGAGTGTATTCTTCACCTTTCAGTTACCCTTCCTATCAGTTCATAGAGAAGTAAAATCACAACTTATCTCATAAGAAATACAAAGCAATGTATGTCACCCTCAAATTTTTCTGATCATGTACAAAGACGGTAAGCTGATACATTTAAAAGAGGAATTTCATTAAAGTAATTAATCAATGACTCAGTGACCTATCTCTTACAAAAGATGTTGTCTCTTCTGCTTAAGAACCACAAATTATTATTGTATTTCATTGATTTTGAAGTCCACATGTATGCATATTTATCATCTTGGAAATTGTTTTAAAATATGATCACGACAGAATCATTCATCTAATGTTTTCTTCTTACAATGGTACCTTGACATCCTCTCTTGAAGGGGTAAAGTCTGTTTTCTCCCCCTTGACCTTGGGTGGAACTTCCTTACTACCATGACCAGCCGACTATATCAGAAGTGGTACTTTGTGACTTTTGAGTCTAGATCTTAGAAATGCCATGAAATTCAAATTGGTCTTTATGGAACCTGCCACACTCTGTGAGGAAGCCCATGCTAAGAGACAGGGATAGAACATTCATTTTAAAAATCATTGGATACAAAATTGTATCTAAACAATATTCCAAAACCAAATTTGTTTCAGTGACCCAATTGCTATATATATCATATATTTCTACACATGTGTGGCTACATAGCTAAGGATTTATGGAGTATTCCTTTCTACCTTGCATAGTGATGTTTCAGATGCCTTAGCTCTTCTAGCACTTACAATAGCACTTCGAGCATTTTTTGCGTTTCTTGTATTATTACTACACTTTAAGTTCTATGGTACATGTGCACAACGTGCAGGTTTGTTACATATGTATACCTATGTCTACAAAAATGGCTATTTTCCAACACTGCTGTAAATGTACTGTGGGATTGCAGATTGTACATGGAGGAATCTAAAGAATGTACTTTAGTGGTGACTGAAGGACCTATTGAAATGAGATATGGCTATAGATTCTTGCTCTTCACCAGTTTTTCCTTTGAAGAACATACTCCTTGCAGAAGGGTGCCTTCCCTTAGTATTTGTGGTGTTTCTACCTCGAAGTATGGAAGGAATGGTCAATGTTAGCAATGTGTTCTTTCCTTTACAACTTACAGCAGGGTAAGGAAAATTCTCATGTTTGACTGTAAAAGCAAGGGCAGCTTCTTGGCCCTAATCCATTTCTGCTAGTGTCCTGGACCCATCTGTCTCCACATCTGTGTACCAGAGATGGTGCTGACTGTGGCAATGACCAACACATGGAGGTTCTTTGATTTTTAATGGGAAGAGTCATGTCCCCAGAAGTTTTCTATTTGAATGAAGACGTTCCTTCCCTGATTTCCAGGACATATCACTCTTGTTTTTTCTGAAGAATTCATGAGTGGAATACCACGTAAGGCTGTAGACTTTTGTATTCTTTCTTTACCTGCTCTTTGGTTTTCCTTGGGGGGGATTCTCTGACAGACTTACTAAGTGAGGCACTGGAACTCTGCCCCCATTTCGTTCCCTTCTCACCCAGACTTCATGTTTGCTTAGCTGTGTCCACTCTTGGGAAGAAGAGAGAATATGATGGTAGCTCATGAGGACAGGTCCAGTTTGCAGCCACAGCCTAAGACTCAACTGAATAAACACCTGGATTTTAAGTCTCCCCAAAGGTGTGCAACAGCTTTGGGGGATCTTTAACCATTTTCCTTCTGTTATCTTTTGAATGCAGCAAAAACAATAAGTGTTACATGGAAAGTTTGTTTCAATTGTGCCACCTGGTGCTCAATTTACAACCATTTCCCAATCCTACTTGTTAATGAGCTATATAAAAGGAGAAGATTTATTGACCACTTGTCATACATTTTGGTCACCATGTGAGCTATTGATATGTATTTTCTACATCATTAACTGAAGAAAAATGGATGCCTTTTACAAACATTATAAGACTACAAAACAAAAATAAATCCAAAGGAACCAAATTAGGAGTGCAATGTGGAAGGCTAAAGATTTACCATCAGAACTCTCATATAATTGCCCTGTTTGATTAGAGAAATGAGCAGGCGTAAGGTCATAGTGAAGGACTCTGCTTAAACTTTCCCAGAGATTCGTCTACTAAAGCTTTGGCTTTCTCAAAATATTCTCGGAATAAGAAGATACTGTCATTCTCCTGAAAGTCAACCAGCAATATGACTTGAGCTTTCCAGTAAACTTTTGCCATGACCTTTGTGCTCTCCTCATCCACTTTTGTTTTGACTGGACTTTTCCATCTCTTGGTAGCCATTGTTTTGACTGTATTCGTTTTCTGACTTCTGCTGGTGAAATCCCTTGTTATCTCCTGTTATAATTCATTGAAGAAATGTTTACAGTCCTCATCGCTCATATTTAAATTTTTAGGGAAAGTTCTGCTCTTGTCTGTACTTGATCTTGGTGACACAGGTTGGGTATCCATTAAGTGAAAAGTTTACTAAACTTTAATCATTCAGTTAGAATCACGTAAATTGAACCAACTGAGAAGTCTGCAGTGTTGGCTATTGTGTATGCTGCTAATCGTCACACATCTTCTCTTAGGGTATAAAGAAGATGAATGCATACCTTGCTATATGATGTGGATCATCTGTCACTGTAGGTTTTAGGTTCAACATTGCCGCATTCCTTCTTGAAATGAGGAACTCCTCATTGAATTTGTGAACTGCTGACTTCTTCAACCAGTGTCAACTTACCATGTGCCACATAGGACAACATTTTGGACACCATCAATGATTTCACCTTCTTCCACCCAAGTATCACCGTAAATTTGATGTTTCTACTCTAATTTAGGAGAATTCATGTTGCTCTTCTAGGGTCTCTTTTGAAACAGCTACCTTATTTTTCTTGATGCCTCAAACTAGCTCCTGTTCGGAAATGTTATGGCAAGATATTCAAATTTCATTTGGTGCCAAAAAACTTTGCAATCCATCATGGTATTTCTTCTGTTTTGTATTTTTTTCTTTTTTTTTTAATTTTATTTATTTATTTATTTATTTATTTATTTATTTTGAGACAGAGTTTCACTCCGTCGCCCAGGCTGGGGTGCAGTGGTGCAGTCTTGGCTCACTGCAAGCTCCACCTCCAGGGTTCACTCCATTCTCCTGACTCAGCCTCCCGAGTAGCTGGGACTACAGACTCCTGTCACCACACCAGCTAAATTTTGTATTTTTAGTAGAGACGGGATTTCAAGGGTGGTCTCGATCTCCTGACCTCGTGATCCTCTGCCTCGACCTCCAAAAGCGCTGGGATTACAGGCATGAGCCAGCAAGCCTGGCCCATTCATGATATTTGTTAATAGAATACATATTTTCCATCAACATTTTAACAACCCACAGCACATAGGAAGGCATCCTAACACAATAAGTTCTACAAGAGGTAACTTAGACTTTCCCAGCTGACTAGACAAATTGGTGTCTTGTTTTTCTCCTAGCATACATAGGAATGTTTTCTGAAGATGGGATATAATACCAGTGGCCAAATATTCTCCGGCTACAGGGAAAGTGTAACATTGTAACTGACATTCACATGCTTCAAGAGAGACACAGAGTGCTTGGGCCAGCCTGGTGTCCTGGTGTTATTGAATGATTTTCTCTGGTTTCACCAAACATTATTTGGAAAGAGAAGCTGGTGATGAGCAGTCTGGCCTAGGTAGCTTATGGTGGCCCATCAGGTAGGGAAGAAACCCAAGAGAGTAGAAGCAGAGGGGAGTGTCAGGCAGATGTGACTCCCTGTGTGAGTCACTGGGGAAGCTGCAGTCCTGGTTAGAGGCAGGCTACTCCTCGTCTGCTGAGTACAGGAAGACAAGAGGTGATGCTTCCAAATATCACTCAGCTCATGCCCTATTCCTGACCTTATCCTATGTCAGAAATGCGTGAAAGAGATTAGCATATCAGGAAGGAGTAAATACCAGGTATCAAGCTACCAGAGACAACCAAAACAGAGGTTACCAAAGAACCGAAGGAGACAGTGTCACTTGGGGTGAGGTCTAAGCAAGGAGCAGGACTGCAACAGGAGCTTAGGCACTTGTCCATGAGTCTAGGACCTCAGCAATCCACTTGTCACTTAAAATAAATGTCAACTTACTCTGTGCCAAGAAGGACTCTTGATTTCTCCTTCCTAAACCCTGCTCTCACCTGACTTTCTTCATTATGGCTGTCCAAATGAAATATCAAAGACTAGGTATTCTCCAGCAACAGGAACTACTTTTCAATACTTGATGCTGTAGTTCCACGAGGAAGGTGTCAGAAGGTTCAGTTCTTCTGGTCCCTGCCTGCTTGCCGTCTACATATCTGCCTACTTGCTCCGTTTCCCATGGGTCTGCTTCTATACATACATAATTCTTGTGTCTCTCTGTGTGCAAATTTCCAGTTCTTATAAGGAATTTCTGCTTCTTATAAGAAAAGCAATCTTATTAGATTTAGTCCCACTGAAACTCCCACATTTTAGCTTGATCACGTCTTCTTAGGGCTATTTTCTAAACACTTTCTCATTCTAAGGAACAAGAGGTTGGCTGTGGATTTTTGTATACCCACGCCTATCATATTTTGCTAAATATTTGGTTATATAGAGATTATTTCTTTGGAACTTTGAGCTGTGTGAAGACAACACAAACCTGGCCATTCATGGCTGACAGAAGATTGACCCTCAGCCTGGTCAGACCCACACAGATTGTCTAATATTCTTTGGATCTGGCTCTAGTCTGAAAAGTCTTGGTGTTGAAGGATGCAGGTGTCTTCATGCATTCTATTATTAATATTCATGGGGAGATTAAAACAAAGTTGGCCACGAAAACTATGAAGGGGTTCTAGAAATCAACAGAATGAATACACAGTTCTTGAATGAGACATCTTATTTCGTGCTTTCAAAAATTTTTCCTTGCTCTACCCCTTTGTTAGAATGTTTGATCAGATTCAGTTTGGGCTATACATCTTTCAGGAAATTTTTTTTAATACAGACTCTCACTCTGTCACCCAGGCTGGAGTGTGGTGTCGTGATCATGGCTTACAGCATCCTTGAGCTCCTGTGCTCAGGGGAATCCCGCAGCTTCAGCCTCTTGAGTTGCTTGAATTACAGATTCATGACACCCACCATGCCCATTTATTTTTTTAATTTATTTTAATTTTTTTTTAAGAAATGGAGCCTCACTTTGTTGCTCAAGCTGGTCTTGAACTCCTGGCCTCAACGGATCCTCCCACCTCACTCTTCCAAAGTCCTGGGATAACAGGCATGAGTCACCACATTCAGTCATTCTTCCAGGAACAATTTTTAATCACCCCCACTTATAATGAGTGGCCACAATCATATACTGCAATAAGATAGTATGATACCCACATAAAAGCCTCAAGCTTATTGCATTGGTCTATTTCTTAGTACCTGTGCTGTTTGCCAGATTGTTCTTCCATACAGAAAATTTTTCCTTTTTTGCAATATTCTGAAACTAAATTCTACCCACTCTCTTTCTAATATGTATTTATTGACATTTTGTATTCTAAATCAAATTTCCCTCTGTTTATTTTTCATCTTACATGTGGCTTCTTTTTAATGAAAATTTGGAAAATTGTTTAATCTTCTAAGTAAACATCAATAATTCTTCTTACCCCTTTCTTTTCATTTTTGTTTTTAAAATTTGGATCAATATACTGCATTTTCCAAGTTCTGTTTACTGAGTTTATGTTGGTAGCTCTCTTTTCATCTGCTGCCTTTTCTGTTCTTTCAAGGAGTTCCTGCCCACCCTTTCACCCTTTTCGTGGAAAGTGTAGGTGTGTCAGTATCAACAACTGCCACTTATCATTTCTGGTCTTGAATAAGTCTTGTGCTGTCATTCAGTTTTTGTTCATGGATAGTGATAACTTCAGGATGACCTTGTTAGAGGTTTTGTGTGTGGAGCTGTGACTGGAAATCCTAAAGACAGGCCACTCGATCGGTTGGATAAGAGGATCCTGTGTTGTACACATAATAATCTATTACTGCTCTTCCAGAAAGGTTTGAGAATACAAAGGGATTCCAAAAAGTTTGTGGAAGAATGTTATTACAGTATGAAAGAAGACAATATAAACTTTATTTCTTAACATAAGCTCCATCATATTCAAGAAGTTTTGCAAGTAATGATACAAGTAATTTAGCCTATCTACAAAGAATTCAAGGTCCTGGGAATGTCAACATATGAATGCAGTCTTCTCACATTATTAACTGAAGAAAATAGAGTACACTTTAAAGATATTTTAATATTAGAATAAAAGAAGTCCAAAGATACTGCATCACTACTGCAAGTTGGATGCCTAGTGATTTTCTTTTTTTCTTTCTGTTGTATTTACATAGGTTGGGGAACAGGTGGTGTTTCATTACGTGTGTAAGTTCTTTAGTGGTGATTTGTGAGATTTTGGTGCACCCATCATCAGGGCAATATACACTGCACCCAATTTGTAGTCTTTTACCTCTCACCTCTTTCTGACCATTTCCCCCTGAGTTCCCAAAATCCACTGTGTTGTTCTTTTCCTTTGCATCCTCATAGTTTAGCTCCTATTCATGAGTCAGAACTATGGTGTTTGGTTTACCAATCCTAGGTTACTTCACTTGGAGCGATAAGATCGACTTATGAGACATTGGAGAAAGTTAGGCAAAACTTTAGCAGATGAATGCCCAGAAAGGCTTTAGCAGGCTCCTTGTCCATCACAATAATGCTCCTACTCATTCCTCTCATGAAACAGGGGCAATTTGCCAGACTTTTGATGGAAAGCACTAGGCATTCAATCCCATCCATTTATCTGCTAAAGATTTGGCTAACTTTCTATAAATTCCAAACTCTTTCATAAGTCGATTTTATCATTCTTGGGCCCTCCCAAAAGTTAACAACCAACATACCTTGAGCATCCATAAACACTGTTGGCATATTTGCTTTTGTCACGTTTACTTAGACTATACCACATCCACCTCTTGGTAGCCATTGCTTTGATTGTGTTTTTCCCTTCGAGGGGTACTGGTAAAGCTACGTTTGATCTCCTGTTACAACTCTTCATATACATACTTAGGATCTTTTTTTCTCTTCTCCTTCCTACTTGTTTACTTTTTCATTCAACGTTCTGTTCTTGTCTCTGGCTGACTTAAGTACAGCAGTTTTGGCCCTCATCAAGTGGATAGTTTGCTCAAGTTTAATTTTTCAATCAGAAAAAATTGTGTAATCTGAACCAATTTATCTTCTTCTTGTGCTAGCTCTTGTTTCTGTTGTAAATTGTCAGGCCTCTTCAATTAGGCCAAACGAAGATAAAATTTGTGCCCATAAATTGATGTGTACGGTCTGCTGCTGCAAGGTTTACCTTCACCATCATCTCATCAATTCTTAAAGTGAGTTATCCGTTATTGAATGGCTGATTTACTTGCACACAAATATCTCCTAATGCATCCATTAGATGATGTCCCCATCCCTCCACCCAATCTTCACCCTAAACTTGATATTTGTTCTTCCTACAATATTAGTAGAATTTTTGCTGCTCTGATAGAGGCTGTTTTCAAACTGCTTTCTCAACCCTGTTAGTGACTGAACTAGATCCTGCTCAGACATCTAACAGGTTAGTACAAATGTATTTTTTTAAAAAAAAGTTTATATTCGTGCATAATTTTAAAAATATGTATTTTCCACAAACAATTTGAAGATGCCTTATATTATTAGAAGCCTTCCTCATACAATGAGGTTTGCAGATTACTCTGCCATTGGCTGGTGATCAGGGAGATTGCTGTTTTCCTCCCTCACCCCTTCTGCAATACTAGGGATGTTTGCTAAAGAGGAAATATATTACCAGTTAGCAATTCTTCTTTGGCTATGCAATATTGAAACAGTTGTAGTGTGGCTTTATGTGCTTCATGGGGGCCATAAGGTATTGCTTGGCCTAGCAGGCACCCTCATGATATTGGGATGACTGTCATTGGTTTCTACACACACTCATTGGACAGGGAAACTGGAGATGAATGGTTCTGCCTAGTGACTTATGGTAGACCTTCAAGTAGGAAAGGAAGATCAGAGGGAAGGAGCAAATGGGAGTGCCTCGCAGACTTGCCTCATTGCATAGGTTGCTGTAGAAGTGGTAGTCCTGGTGAAAGAAAGACTCCCCGTTGGCTTGGTGAGTACAGGAAGACAGCAGACATTGCCTTCAAATATCACTCAGCTCAGGCCCTTCCTCTGATGTTGTCCATTGTCAGCAGTCAGTGAAAGAGATTTGTATATTAGGGAAGAATAAATATTAGCTATGAACTCTCAACACACAAACAAAACAGAGGTGACAGAAGAGTGGAAAGAGGCCCTGTCAGTGAGTGGGGGTGGGTCAAAGCGCAGAGCAGGTCTGTAGCAGGAGCTCAGGCATCTTTTGGTCAGTTGAAGCGCTCAACAGTCCATTTGCCTTCTAATATGGGTGCAGGCATGACATGTGCCAAACAAGGTTCTTGATTTCTGCGTCCTAAACTGCTCTCCCCTGATGTAGTTTGTTATTGTTATGTCTGCCCTAAAAAAAATACCATACACTGTGTAAGTTGCACAAGAGAAATTGATTTTCTCACAGTTTTGGAGGCTCACAGTCCATGATGAAGGTGTTAACAGGTTCAGTTCTTATAAGATGTCTCTTCTTGGATTTGCCTTGGCTAATTTAGTTTTTTTGTCTTCACACACCGCAATCATTTACTTTCTGAAAAATGTTCACAGTCTGTAAGGTATTTTTCAAATTTCAGACAGTATATATGTTAGTTCTGAAATTTCTATTTGATTATTTTCTATAGTTCCTTTATCTGCTGGAAAGTTTTTTCACATTTAGTTTGAGAATGTTCACACTTACCTCACAAAGGATGGCTATAAGAGCTGCTTTAAAGTCTCATCATTTCCATAACTAAGTTGTTTCAAGGTTTTCATGTCTTGATTATACCCTTCATTAAGAGATGGTCAATTGTTTATGGTTTTTAAAAGTATATTGAGTAATTTTCTATTTTATGCCTCACATAGGCGGTTTCTCTGTTTACAATACACAAAAAGTTCAATAAGGCAAGCTTTGGACATTGAAGATCGGAGGCACTCAGGCTACATCATGATCCACCCACTGGCACCACTGGCAGAAGGGTTAGTCCCACTGACATTATTCTACTTGGAGCTTCTATGTGGATGATTCTCCTTGGCTCTTATGAGATAAAAGTATAACTATTTCACATAATACACACTTATAAAATTAAAAACAACAGAAAAGTGCACTGAATGTGTCCCAAGGGCCTTATCCACAACGTCTTCCTAACTTTTCATCTTTTGTATCCCATTTGCTCATAGCTCAATTGAACTCAAGCACTTCTTTTTTCTTTTCCTCTACAGGAACTGCAAAGTTTTACATTTGCTTCTTAGAGGCTATCCTAGTAGCCAGGCAGCCTTGCTGTCTTCTGACTGGGGATTTACAGAATGCAGGAAAATGAGGCTGAGGTAGAAAGAGTGACTATACACCCAGCATGCTGGCTCAGGACTGTAATCCCACTACTTTTAGAGGCTGAGGTTGGAGGATTGTTGACATCAGGAATTCAAGATCAGCCTGAACAGTATAGTGAGACCTCCCCATGTATACAACAAAATTTACAAAACCAGCCTTGCGTAGTGATTGGCACCTGTAGTCCCATCTAATTCAGAGCGTGCTCCACAAGAATTGCTTGATCCCAGGAGTTCAAGACTTCAGTGAGCCATGATTGCACCAATGCACTCTAGCTTAAGTGAGAGAATAAGTCCCTGTCTCTAAAAAGAAATAATAATACTAATAATAACAACAATAATAGTAAATGACTACTGCAACTGAAAAGCTTTTTTCCCCCCACCTTGGCTTCTAGCCCCAGGGTCTACCTCCTTTCAAACGCGTCTCCATCATCTATGGATTCAACAGACTTGCAGTCTCTTCCTTACTTTCCCCAAAGATCAGCTTTGGGAGATATTTAACCATTTACCTCCTGTTATCTATGGAACTTCCTGTTATCTATCTATCTATCTCCTCCTCCCAGGGGGATCATGGTCTCGCTGACTTCAGGAATGAAGCTGCAGACCCTCTCAATGAGGTTACAGATCATAAAAGTAATGCGGATACAAACACCGAGCAGCAGCAAGATTTATTGTGAGGAGCCAAAGAACAAAGCTTCCATCGCATAGAAGGGGACCCAAGTGGGTTGCCCGCTGCTTGGTGGCCAGCTTTTATTCCCTTATTTGGCCCCACCCACATCCTTCTAATTGGTCCATTTTACAGAGCGCTGATTGGTGTGTTTGCAATCCTGTAGATAGACACAGAGTGCTGATTGCTGCATTTTTACAGAGCGCTGACTGGTCCATGTACAATCCTTTATCTAGATACAGAGCACTAATTGGTGCATTTACAATCCTCTATCTAGACAGAAAAGCTATCCAAGTCTCCACTCAACCCAGGAAGTCCAGCTGGCTTCACCTCTCAGTAATGTGGAAGCCTAATGATTTTCCATCAGAACTCTCATATAATTGCCCTGTTTGATAAGAGAAATGAGCCAGAGCAAGGTCGTGGGGAAGGATCCTGCTGAATCTTTCCCTGTGATTCGTCTACTAAAACTTTGGCTTTCTCAAAATATTCTCACAATAAGCAGATATTGTCATCCTCCAGAAAGTCAACCAGCAAAATGACTTCAGCTTTCCAATAAAATCTGGCCATGACCTTTGTGCTCTCCTCATCCACTTTGGTTTTGCCTGGACTTTTCCACGTCTTCTTGGCCATTGCTTTCATTGTGTTTGTTTTCTGGGTTTTACTGGCAAAGTCACGTGATAGCTCCAGTTATAACTCATTGAAGGAAGGGTTACAATCTTCATTGCTCGTATTTACATTTTTAGGGAAAGTTCTGCTCTTGTCTGTACTTGATCTTGGTGACACAGTTTGGGCATCCATTCAGTGAAAAGTTTACTAAAATTTAATCATTCAGTTAGAATCATGCAAACTGAACCAACTGAGAAGTCTGCAGTGTTGGCTATTGTGTGTGCTGCTAATCATCACACCTCTTCTCCTGGGTATAAAGAAGATGAATGCATACCTTTCAATATGGTGGGAATCATCTGTCACTGTAGGCTTTAGGTTCAACATTGCCTCATTCCTACTTGAAACAAGGAGCTCCTCATTGAATTTGTGAACTGCTGACTTCTTCAACCAGTGTCAACTTAACACGTCCCAAGAAGGACAACTTTTTGGACACCATCAATGAGTTTACCTTCTTCCACCCAAGCTTCACCGTAAACTTGATGTTTGTACTCACTTTAATATTATAAGAATTCATGTTGCTCATCTAGGGGCTCTTTTGAAACTGCTCTCTTATTTCTCTTGATGCCTCAAACTAGCTCCTGTTCAGACATGTTATAGCAAAACATTCTGATTTCATTTTGCTGCCAAAAAGTTTGGAATCTACTCATGGTATTCCTTTTTTTTAATGCATTTTTTATTTTATTTTATTTTATTTTATTTTTATTATTATACTTTAAGTTCTAGGGTACATGTGCATAACGTGCAGGTTTGTTACATATGTATACTTGTGCCATGTTGCTGTGCTGCACCCATCAACTCGTCAGCACCCATCAACTCGTCATTTACATCAGGTATAACTCCCAATGCAATCCCTCCCCCCCCCCCCCATGATAGGCCCCGGTGTGTGATGTCCCCCTTCCCGAGTCCAAGTGATCTCATTGTTCAGTTCCCACCTATGAGTGAGAACATGCGGTGTTTGGTTTTCTGTTCTTGTGATAGTTTGCTAAGAATGATGGTTTCCAGCTGCATCCATGTCCCTACAAAGGACACAAACTCATCCTTTTTTATGGCTGCATAGTATTCCATGGTATATATGTGCCACATTTTCTTAATCCAGTCTGTCACTGATGGACATTTGGGTTGATTCCAAGTCTTTAATAGAATATACATTTTCCATCAACATTTTAACAACCCACACTGCATATAGGAAGGCATTCTAATACAATAAGCTCTACCACAGTCAACTTAGACTTTTCCAACTGACTAGGCAGATTGATTTCTTGTTTTTCTCCTAGCATACATAGGAATGTTTTCTGAAGATGGGATATAATACCAGTGGCCAAATATTCTCCAGCTACATGGAAAGTGTAACATTTGTAACTGACATTCACATGCTTCAAGAGAGACACAGAGTGCTTGGGCCAACCTGGGTGTCCTGATGTTACTGAATGATTTTCTCTGGTTTCACCAAACATTATTTGGAAAGAGAAGCTGGTGATGAGCAGTCTGGCCTATGTAGCTTATGGTGGCCCATCAGGTAGGGAAGAAACCCAAGAGAGTAGAAGCAGAGGGGAGTGACAGGTAGATGTGATTCGTGTGAGTCACTTGGGAAGCCGCAGTCCTGCTTGGAGACAGGCTTCTCCTCATCTGCTCAGTACAGCAAGACAAGAGATGATGCTTCCAAATATCACTCAGGTCACTACTTGACCTTCTCCTATATCAGAAATGCATGAAAGACATCAGCATATCAGGAAGGAGTAAATATCAGGTTTCAAGCTACCAGAGACAACCAAAACAGAGGTTAACAAAGAACTGAAGGAGACAGTGTCACTTAGGGTGAGGTCAAAGCAAGGAGCAGGACTGCAACAAGAGCTTAGGCACTTGTCCATGAGTCAAGGACTGCAGCAATCCACTTGCCATTTAAAATAATGTAAACTTACCATGGGCCAAGCAGGACTCTTGATTTCTACCTCCTAAAACCTGCTCCCCTTGAATGTCTTCATTATACCTCTCCAAACAAAATATCACATACTAATATTCTTAACCAACAGATATTACTTTTCAACACTTCTGGATGCTCAAGTTCCACAAGGAAGGTGTGAGCACGTTCAGTTCTTCTGGGCCCTGTCTGTTTGGGATCTAGATATCTGCCTTCTTGCTGGGTCCTCTCATGTGACTGCGTCTGTGCCTATGTACTTCCTGTGTCTCTCTGTGTGCAAATTTCCAGTTTTTATAAGGAATTTCCACTTCTTCTAAGGGTTCTCATCTTATTGGATTTACTTCCACTGAAACTCCCTCATTTTGGCTTAATCACCTCTTCTTAGAGCTGTTTTCCAAACACAGTCATATTCTAAGGAACAAGAGGTTGGCTGTAGATTTTTTTATAACCATGCCTATAGTATTTTGCTAAATATTTTATTTTATACAGATTATTACTTTGGAACTTTGAGTTGTGTGAAGACAACACAAACCTGGCAATTCATGGCTGACTGAAAGTTGGCCTTCATCCTGGTCAGATCCACACAGATTGTCCAATATTCTTTGGATCTGGCTCTCATCAGAAAAGTCTTGGTGTTGTAGGATACAGGTGTCTTAATGTATTCTATTAATAATAATCATGGAGAGGTTAAAACAAAGTTGGCCACAAAAACTACCAGAGGTTTCTAGAAATGAACAGAATGAACACAAGTTCTTGAATGATCCATCCTATTTCATGTCTTTAAGAATTTTTCCTTGCTCTACCCCTTTATTAGAATGTTTATTCAGATTCAGTTTCGGATTTACATCTTACAGGATTTTTTATATATATATTTATGTGTGTGTATATATTATATATTATATATATACACACATATAATGTATATAATATATATTATATATATACACACATATAAATATATATATAAAATAAATATACACACACACACACACACACACACACACACACACACAGGCCTCCTGATCATTTGGATGAGAGGATCCTGTGTTGTACACATTAGAATCTTCTCCTGCTCTTCCAGATGGGTTTGAAATAGAAGGGATTTCAAACAGTTTGTGAAAGAATGTAATTACAATATGAAAGAATATAAAGAATTGAGGGTCCTGGGAATTTCACCATACAAATGCAGTCTTTTTACATTATTAACTGAAAAAAAAGAGCATACACATTAAAGATATTTTAATCTTAGAAAAAAAAAGAAGTCCAAAGATACTGCGTCAGTACTGTAAATTGGATGCCCAGTGATATTCTTTTTTTTTCTTGTAGTTTTACTTTTTTTCTTGTCTTTTTTGCTTCCATAGGTTGAGGAACAGGTGGTGTTTGGTAACATGAATAAGTTTTTTAGTGGTGATTTGTGAGATTTTGGTGCACCCACCACCCGGTGGGTATACACTGCACCCAATTTGTAGTCTTTTTTTCATCACCCCCTTCTCAGCATTTCCCTGAGTTCCCAAAGTCCATTGTGTCATTCTTATGCATTTGCATCCTCATAGATTAGCTTCCATTTATGACTGAGAGCATATGATGTTTAGCTTTCCATTCCTAAATTACATCACTTAGAATGATAACATCAACTTCTGAGACACTTTGGAGACAGCCAAAACTTTAGCAGATAAATGCCCAGAAAAACTTCAGCAGAGGGTCTTTGTCCATCACAACAATGCTCCTGCTCATTCCTCTCATGAAACAAGGGAAATTTTACCAGACATTTGATGGAAAATCACTAGGCATCCAATCTCATCCATTTTTCTACTAAAGATTTGACTAACTCTCTCCAAACTTCAAACTCTCTCATACGTGGTTGTTACCATTCATTCACCCTCCAGAAAGTTAACAACCAAAATACCTTGACCATCCAAAAACACTGTTGGCATGATATTTGCTTTTGTCGCATTTACTTAGACTAGACCACTGCCACCTCTTGGTGGCCATTGCTTTGATTGTGTTTGTCCCTTTGAATGCCACTGGTAAGGCCATGTTTGATTTCCTGTTACAACTCTTCAAAGAAATGATTTAGTATCTTTTCTTTTCTTTTCCTTCCTACTTGTTTAATTTCTCACTGAATGTTCTGTTCTTGTCTGTAGCTACAGCAGTTTTGGCCCTCATCAAGTAAATAGTTTGCTCAACTTTAGTTTTTCAGCCAGAAAATTGTATGTAATCTGAACCATTTGATCTTCTTGTGCTAGCTCTTGTTTCTGCTGTTAATGTTCAGGCCTCTTCAATTAGGCCAAAAGAAGATAAAATTTTTGCCCATAAGTTTAGGTAAATGGTCTGCTGCTGCAAGGTTCACCTTCACCATCATCTCGTCGCACCTTGTTTGTTAATTTCAAAATGTTTATCTTTTTTTTTTTTAATTTATTTATTATTATTATACTTTAAGTTGTAGGGTACATGTGCATTACGTGCAGGTTTGTTACATATGTATACTTGTGCCATGTTGGTGTGCTGCACCCATCAACTCGTCATTTACATCAGGTATAACTCCCAATGCAATCCCTCCCCCCTCCCCCCTCCCCATGATAGGCCCCTGTGTGTGATGTTCCCCTTCCTGAGTCCAAGTGATCTCATTGTTCAGTTCCCACCTATGAGTGAGAACATGCAGTGTTTGGTTTTCTGTTCTTGTGATAGTTTGCTAAGAATGATGGTTTCCAGCTGCATCCATGTCCCTAGAAAGGACACAAACTCATCCTTTTTGATGGCTGCATAGTATTCCATGGTGTATATGTGCCACATTTTCTTAATCCAATCTGTCACTGATGGACATTTGAGTTGATTCCAAGTCTTTGCTATTGTGAATAGTGCCACAATAAACATACGTGTGCATGTGTCTTTATAGCAGCATAATTTATAATCCTTTGGGTATATACCCAGTAATGGGATGGCTGGGTCATATGGTACATCTAGTTCTAGATCCTTGAGGAATCGCCATACTGTTTTCCATAATGGTTGAACTAGTTTACAATCCCACCAACAGTGTAAAAGTGTTCCTATTTCTCCACATCCTCTCCAGCACCTGTTGTTTCCTGACTTTTTAATGATCGCCATTCTAACTGGTGTGAGATGGTATCTCATTGTGGTTTTGATTTGCATTTCTCTGATGGCCAGTGATGATGAGCATTTTTTCATGTGTCTGTTGGCTGTATGAATGTCTTCTTTTGAGAAATGTCTGTTCATATCTTTTGCCCACTTTTTGATGGGGTTGTTTGTTTTTTTCTTGTAAATTTGTTTGAGTTCTTTGTAGGTTCTGGATATTAGCCCTTTGTCAGATGAGTAGATTGCAAAAATTTTCTCCCATTCTGTAGGTTGCCTGTTCACTCTGATGGTAGTTTCTTTTGCTGTGCAGAAGCTCTTTAGTTTAATGAGATCCCATTTGTCAATTTTGGCTTTTGCTGCTGTTGCTTTTGGTGTTTTAGACATGAAGTCTTTGCCCATGCCTATGTCCTGAATGGTACTACCTAGGTTTTCCTCTAGGATTTTTATGGTATTAGGTCTAACATTTAAGTCTCTAATCCATCTTGAATTAATTTTCATATAAGGAGTAAGGAAAGGATCCAGTTTCAGCTTTCTACTTATGGCTAGCCAATTTTCCCAGCACCATTTATGAAATAGGGAATCCTTTCCCCATTTCTTGTTTCTCTCAGGTTTGTCAAAGATCAGATGGCTGTAGATGTGTGGTATTATTTCTGAGGACTCTGTTCTGTTCCATTGGTCTATATCTCTGTTTTGGTACCAGTACCATGCTGTTTTGGTTACTGTAGGCTTGTAGTATAGTTTGAAGTCAGGTAGCGTGATGCCTCCAGCTTTGTTCTTTTGACTTAGGATTGTCTTGGAGATGCGGGCTCTTTTTTGGTTCCATATGAACTTTAAAGCAGTTTTTTCCAATTCTGTGAAGAAACTCATTGGTAGCTTGATGGGGATGGCATTGAATCTATAAATTACCTTGGGCAGTATGGCCATTTTCACGATATTGATTCTTCCTATCCATGAGCATGGTATGTTCTTCCATTTGTTTGTGTCCTCTTTGATTTCACTGAGCAGTGGTTTGTAGTTCTCCTTGAAGCGGTCCTTTACATCCCTTGTAAGTTGGATTCCTAGGTATTTTATTCTCTTTGAAGCAATTGTGAATGGAAGTTCATTCCTGATTTGGCTCTCTGTTTGTCTGTTACTGGTGTATAAGAATGCTTGTGATTTTTGCACATTAATTTTGTATCCTGAGACTTTGCTGAAGTTGCTTATCAGCTTAAGGAGATTTTGGGCTGAGACAATGGGGTTTTCTAAATATACAATCATGTCATCTGCAAACAGGGACAATTTGACTTCTTCTTTTCCTAACTGAATACCCTTGATTTCTTTCTCTTGCCTAATTGCCCTAGCCAGAACTTCCAACACTATGTTGAATAGGAGTGGTGAGAGAGGGCATCCCTGTCTTGTGCCAGTTTTCAAAGGGAATTTTTCCAGTTTTTGCCCATTCAGTATGATATTGGCTGTGGGTTTGTCATAAATAGCTCTTATTATTTTGAGGTACGTTCCATCAATACCGAATTTATTGAGCGTTTTTAGCATGAAGGGCTGTTGAATTTTGTCAAAAGCCTTTTCTGCATCTATTGAGATAATCATGTGGTTCTTGTCTTTGGTTCTGTTTATATGCTGGATTATGTTTATTGATTTGCGAATGTTGAACCAGCCTTGCATCCCAGGGATGAAGCCCACTTGATCATGGTGGATAAGCTTTTTGATGTGTTGCTGAATCCGGTTTGCCAGTATTTTATTGAGGATTTTTGCATCGATGTTCATCAGGGATATTGGTCTAAAATTCTCTTTTTTTGTTGTGTCTCTGCCAGGCTTTGGTATCAGGATGATGTTGGCCTCATAAAATGAGTTAGGGAGGATTCCCTCTTTTTCTATTGATTGGAATAGTTTCAGAAGGAATGGTACCAACTCCTCCTTGTACCTCTGGTAGAATTCAGCTGTGAATCCATCTGGTCCTGGACTTTTTTTGGTTGGTAGGCTATTAATTATTGCCTCAATTTCAGAGCCTGCTATTGGTCTATTCAGGGATTCAACTTCTTCCTGGTTTAGTCTTGGAAGAGTGTAAGTGTCCAGGAAATTATCTCTATGGTACATGTGCACTACGTGCAGGTTTGTTACATGTGTATACGTGTGCCATGTTGGTTGCTGCACCCATTAACTCATCATTTACATTAGGTTTTTCTCCTAATGCTATGCCTCCCCCATTATCCCACCCCATGATAGGCCCCGGTGTGTGATGTTCCCCAACCTGTGTCATATATAACTGTTATTATTTTGAGATATGTCCCATCAATCCCTAGTTTATTGAGAATTTTTAACATGAAAGGCTGTTGAATTATGTCAAAGGTCTTTTCTACATGTATTGAAACAATAATCTGCTTTTTGTCTTTGGTTCTATTTATATGATGGATTACATTTATTGATTTGTGTACATTGAACCTGCCTTGCATCCCAGGGATGAAGCCAACTTTATCGTGGTGGATAAGTTTTTTGATGTGCTGCTGGATTCTGTTTGCCAGTATTCCATTGAGGTTTTTTGCATCAATGTTCATCAGAGATATTCGTCTAAAATTCTCTTTTTTTGTTGGGTCTCTGCCAGGCTTTGGTACCAGGATGATGCTGGTCTCATAAAATGAGTTAGGGAGGATTTCCTCTTTTCCCATTGATTGGAAGAGTTTCAGAAGGAATGAGACCAGTTCCTCTTTGTACCTCTGGTAGAATTCAGCTGGGAATCTGTCTGGTCCTGGACTTTCGTTGGTTGATAGGCTATTAATTATCGCCTCAATTTCAGAGCCTGTTATTGGTCTACTCAGGGATTCAACTTCTTCCTGGTTTCATCTTGGGAGAGTGTATGTGTCCAGGAATTTATCCATTTCTTCTAAATTTTCTAGTTTATTTGCGTACAGGTGTTTATAGTATTTTCTGATGGTAGTGTGTATTTCTGTGGGATCAGTGGTGATATCCCCTTTATCATTTTTTATTGTGTCTATTTGATTCTTCTCTCTTTTCTTCTTTATTAGTTTTGCTAGTGGTCTATCAATTTTGTTGATCTTTTCAAAAAACCAACTCCTGGGTTCATTGATTTTTTTGAAGGGTTTTTTGTGTCTCTTTGTCCTTCAGTTCTGCTCTGATCTTAGTCATTTCTTGCCTTCTGCTAGTTTTCGAATGTGTTTGCTCTTGCTTCTCTAGTTCTTTTAATTGTGATGTTAGGGTGTCAATTTTAGATCTTTCCTGCTTTCTCTTGTGGGCATTTAGTGCTATAAATTTCCCTTTACACGGTGTTTTAAATGGGTCCTAGAGATCCTGATACTTTGTATATTTATTCTCATTGGTTTCAAGGAACACCTTTATTTCTGCCTTCATATCCTTATGTACCCAGTAGTCATTCAGGAGTAGGTTGTTCAGTTTCCATGTAGTTGTGTGGTTTTGAGTGAGTTTCTTAACCCTGAATTCTAATTTCATTGCTTCTGTAGTCTGAGAGACAGTTTGTTATGATTTCTGTTCTTTTACATTTGCTGAGGAGTGCTTTACTTCCAACTATGTGGTGAAGTTTGCAATAAGTGCGATGTGGTGCTGAGAAGAATGTATATTCTGTTGATTTGGGGTGGAGAGTTCTGTAGATGTCTATTACATCCACTTGGTGCTGAGCTGAGTTCAAGTGCTGTATATCATTGTTAACTTTCTGTCTCCTTGATCTGTCGAATGTTGACAGTGGAGTGTTAAAGTCTCCCATTATTACTGTGAGGGACTCTAAGTCTCTTTGTAGGTCTCTAAGGACTTCCTTTATGAATCTGAGTGGTCCTGTATTGGGTGCATACATATTTAGGATAGTTAGCTATTCTTGTTGAATTGATTCCTTTACCATTATGTAATGGCCTTCTTTGTCTCTTTTGATCTATGTTGGTATAAGGTCTGTTTTATCAGAGACTAGAATTGCAACCCCTGCTTTTTTTGTTTCCCTTTGCTTTCCATTTGCTTGATAGTTTCTCCTCCATCCCTTTATTTTGAGCCTATGTGTGTCTCTGCACATGAGATGGATCTGCTGAATATAGCACACTAATGCGTTTTGACTCTTTACACAATTTGCCAGTCTGTGTCTTTTAATTGGGGCATTTAGCCCATTTACATTTAAGGTTAATACTGTTATATGTGAGTTTGATCCTATCATTATGATGTTAGCTGGTTATTTTGCTCATTGGTTGACACAGTTTCTTCCTAGCATCAATGATCTTTACAATTTGGCATGTTTTTGCAATTGCTGGTACCAGTTGTTCCTTTCCATGTTTAAGCAAGGAAAAAAATTTAAACCAAATATTAGGAAAACTTTGTCAGGGCTACCAAGAGACTGGAACACCTAAATACAGGACCTCAAACATATCCAAATTGACACAACCCCAAAAGGACTTCTCCAAGGCACATAAGAGTCAAAATGTCAATAGTCAAAAACAAAGGGAAAATTCTAAAAACAGTAAGATGAAAGCATCAAGAAATGTACTAGGGAAACCTCATCAGATTAGAAGTGATATTCACAGATGAAACAGTACAGGCCAGGACAAAATGAAATTATATATTCAAAGTGTTCAAAGAAAAACATTCTGCCAGCCACAAATACTATCTACAGCAAAGGACACATTCAAAATGAAATAACAATAAAGTTGTTATTTCAACTTTATTGAAATAAAAGCTGAGAGTATTCATCACCACTAGACCCACGCTACAAGAAATCCTTAAGGTAATTCTATACTTTGAAGCAAACGGATGATAAATACCATCATGAAAACACAAAAAACAAAAAGAAGTTCAAATAACCCAAAATAAAACTGTAATATGGTTCTGTCAGAACTCTCAAACAAGTTTCCTTGTTCCATGAGATAAATAACCAGGAGCATTGCTGTGGTGAAGGTCTCATATGAAGCTGTCCCAAGCATTTTCCACTAATGCTTTGCCTAGCTTTCTCAGGACATTATTATAAGCAGTTATTGCTTATAATGGGAGTCATTTTCTTAAGCAAAACAGGCTAGATATAGAAAAACAATATAACATGTTCTCACTGGTAACCTGTTACTAAAAAATGTGTTTGCATGGATGTAGAGACTGAAATGATAGACAATGAATACTTGGGAGTATGGGAGGCAGAGGGATTGTATAGTGAGGTATTAATAAATGCAGTGTCTGTTATTTGAGCGATGAGTGCCCTAATGCCGTGACTTAAGCACTAAATAATCTGAGTAACAAAATCAAATTTGTATTTCTGCAAAAATATTTATTTTAATTAACAGAATATCTAAGCATAATGCTTCTGTATCCTGCCATAAAAAGAAGACAATGACCAGTGTGGACATAGCAGAAAGAATTAGCTGTAGGGCATCTCCCAATTCCACAGAGAGTTAGGGGGCAATACATAGCACTTTAGCATAGGTAAAAATTAGCAGCTGGGCACAGTGGCTCACATCTGTAATCCCAGCACTTTCGGAGTGTCGGGCAGGTAGTTCACAAGGTCAGGAAATTGAGACAAACCTGGCCAATTTCATGAAACCCCGACTCTATTAAATTTCAAAAAATTAGCTGGGTGTGGTGCACGCACCTGTAATCCCAGTTACACGGGAGGCTGAGGGAGTAGAATCGCTTGAACCTAGGAGGCGGAGGTTGCAGCGAGCTGAGAACTTGCCACTGCACTCCAGCCTGGGAAACAGAGCAAGACTCTGTCTCAAAAAAAAAAAAGAAAGAAAAAAAGAAAAAGAACATCTGGTACTTATGGAGTAAAAGTGGTAGCAATCAACTGGAAAACGTAGAAAAGTAATTTAATTTTTAAACGGCCAAGGTATGTAATTGGCTGTTGGGAAATAAATAGAATTATTTGATGTAAACTGCAGATGAGGCTTGCTTAGATGGGCTGATAAAGATGAAAGTAATGAAACAGGCTGCAGTAGGAAATTACTTTGAAGCTAGAACTTCACAATGTTAACACAGTTTATTTGACTAGATGTAATGTGAGGAAGGAGGAAAAGAGAAAAGTCAAGAAAAAAATCCTAGTTCGCTTAATTAATTAGATGAATTCTTTATCAAGACAAAAAAGACTTGGAAGAGGAAGAACTTTGTAGCTGTAGGAGAGAAGAGGCAGAGGTAGGAGAAACCCTAGGAGAGAGGGGGAGGTTCCTGGAAAGGTTGACAGAGCGTTCCCAAAAGATGGGTAAGATCAATGGTGTTAAACTGCCAAGGGGTCAAGGAGATGCAGGACTGAGAATTGACTCCTAAATGAGTGGAATGGAGGCAATACATGACCTTCACAGACTGGAAGTGGAAAGAACAAAAGCATCTATAATGTGTGCATAAGAAAAATTTGGAAGTGGGGGGATGAGGAAATAATCACATACATAAGTTTCAAGAACTTTTGCAATAAAAATGGCAGAGAAATAATATGGTAGGAAAGAAGTACTAAGAGTCTTAGGAAGACTTCTGTGGGAATGGGTGATGTTTCGGCAGGCTTTGGCTGATTGAAATAATCCCATAGAGCATAGATGTAAGAATCAGGGACAAAAGGGTCACATGCAGAAGAAAAATCCTTGATTGGGCAATGTGGTTCAGAATTAAGTGGGAAGTTAAGTGATAGGAGTAGGAAGGCTTCACCTGTGATAATACGAGAGAAGCCAGAGACCTGGGCTTCAACTGAATGTAGGTTGCTCACCTTAGTGGTGGTTATGGTGAGATCATTCTGTTCTGATTTTTCTGACTTTTTAGTGAATTATCTGAGGTTATCAGTGGGCACAGATGCACTTTCTAATATTGAACCTTCCTTGCTTGAGAAGCAGACATGCCAGTATCTGTAAGGTTTTTGGTATGGATGTTATCTCATTAGCCTCCATACTCTAACAGAGTTGTTATGATTATTCTCATTTTAGATGAGTAAATTGAAGCCCTGAGAGTCTAAGTTTCCTTCTAAGAGTCAAGAGATAGTAAGAAAAAGAGTTAGGTCTTCATTAAAATCGGAGAGTGTCCAAATTCTTTGCTCCTTTAAATCATGCTACCTCTTTAATGAAATCCATTCAACTTTCAATAAAGAATGGTGAGAAACATAGGAAGGGAGAGAAGTGTTCACTGTTAAAATACGGTAAATGGGAGAGGAGGGTGTGGGGTTAAGAAACACAGAACCATATTCATTCCCTTGAAATTGAACTCAGTTTCTTAGAAATTATAAGGATTTCTTTCAGCTTCTGTGACTTTTTGGCATTTGTTTTGTTTCTTTGTCCTTAAGATTTCTGGAATATCAGTAAACAATCTGAAAATAATTTTAACATTTCTATTTGTGCTATAGAAGTCAGGGAAGGGCCAGGCAAGGTGGCTCACACCTATAATCCCAGCAGTTTCAGAGGCAAAAGCAAGTGGATCGCCTGAGGTCAGGAGATGGAGACCAGCCTGGTCAACATGGTGAAACCTCATTTCTACTAAAAATACAAAAATTAGCCATGCATGATGGTGGGCACCTATAACCTCAGATACTTGGAAGGCTGAGGCAGTAGAATAGCTTGAAGCCAGGAGATGCAAGGGGCAGTGGGCCAAGATTGTGCTACTGCACTCCAGCCTGGGTGAAAAAAACTGCATATCATGGGGGTGGGAAATAATAGAAAACAGGAAAGTAGAGAAACAGTAAAACCTTTTTTCATGGCAGCTGGCTAAATTAGAATTAAGCAGGAGGGAAGCTTCCTGGAGCATCAAGGAGAAGGGTTCCTAGATGTTCTTGCAATGTCTTCTTGGTCCTCAGATCCCACATTCACAAACATTGAGAAACAGACACCACAATCAGAAATTGCAAGCTGATGATTTTATTGGTATGTTGAAGTTAGAGCTATGACCTCCTTCTTCCAATGTCACGGCATTTGAATCATTTGAATCACTGTCATCTTCTTTTTCACTTCCTGAAACAAACAGACAAGGAAGTTCATAGACCAGACTTGACATGGCAGGAAATGTCTAATTCCTCCCTGGAGTTACTGCAGTAGAGTACATGAGAGCCCATCCTCTGTCTCCCCATCCCTTCTACTTCCTGTGTTTCCTTCCTAAGTTTTTGTGTGCTCCCTCTTTTGATGCCCCTCCCTTGCACAAAATGTGCTACAAATTATTCCTTATGTGATGAAGAGATAAGATCATTCATAGCTTGTTATTACTTGCTACAGAGTTTGTTCAGGGATATATTTACAGGGATGGTAACTGGAGCATATTCTACGACAGTGAGAAGCTGAAACGACTCTCAGTGTCCAGTGACAGGGATTGGTTAAAGAAATCACAGTGCAGACACATAATGGAGTGGCATAAAATTGTAAAAACAAACAGATAACCACTGAAGAGATCTACTTAGCTTTGTAAAGTCATGTGGAAATATTGAAAGAAATGTATTTTTTGAATGACTAACATATGTACCTGCATATAAATTATGGTATTAGTTCTGGGGGAAAAATATTCTAATTCTCAATGTACACATAAATATTTCAAAGAGATGATGTCATAAAGTCAACAGTGGTAGTTTTCTGAAGGAGAGAAGGCAGGTAGGATGAGTTATGTCTCTAAATTTAGCTTCATATTTTTCCATTCCATTAGATATTTGTTACAAGCTTAATCACATACTTATTAAAAAGTAAGAATTTTAAAAATGAGACACCATTCAGCTGCTGAAACTTCAGGGACCACTTGGCAGGAATACTGGACTAGAGAGGCTGGAGTGAGGCAGGACTGAGCAAACAGTGCTCAGGTAAAAACTTTAAATGGGAGGTCTCTGAGTCTGTGGACAGAAAACAGAGTGCCAGAGCGAACATGGTACTATTTCCTCTTTGCCAATACAATCTAAAACAGATTGTTAGGAATATTGCTTCTCAATATCAGAATTCCTTAAAGAGCTTGTAACAAATATAGGGCCTTGTTACCCATTTCCAGAATATCTGAACACAAATCTTTAGAAATGGGGTCTATGGCAAAATGATGTCAACGGGCTTTTAGTTGATTCTTTGTCACAGGAAAGCTGGAGACCTGTAGCAATTAGAGCATTTGGTGAAGAATCAACTGGAATCATACCTGTCATTGAATCCTAGATTACTGGGGAGACTGTCCCTGGGGAGGTCCGGCGGGTCTGCCCCCTTGAGGAGCAGATGGTGGTCCCTGGGGCTTTCCAGCAGGAGGTGGCTGAGCCTGCTGGGCATTGCCTCCTTGTTGGGGTGGTCCTTGTGGCTTTCCTGGAGGTGGGGGACCTTGAGGTTTGTTGCCTCCTTGTTGGGGTGGTCCTTGTGGCTTTCCTGGAGGTGGGGGACCTTGAGGTTTGTTGCCTCCTTGTTGGGGTGGTCCTTGAGGCTTTCCTGGAGGTGGGGGGCCTTGAGGTTTGTTGCCTCCTTGTTGGGGTGGTCCTTGTGGCTTTCCTGGAGGTGGAGGACCTTGAGGTTTCTTGCCTCCTTGTTGGGGTGGTCCTTGTGGCTTTCCTGCAGGCGGGGGACCTTGAGGTTTGTTGCCTCCTTGTTGGGGTGGTCCTTGTGCATTTCCTGGAGGAGACTGGGGACCTTGGGGCTTCTTGCCTCCTTGTTGGGGTTGTCCTTGTTGATGTTCTGGAGGAGAAAGAGAGAAGAGAAAGACCGAGTAAAAGCCCACACAAGATTCACTGAATAGTTGCAGTAAATTTTGATCAGCTAGGGTATCAAGCTGAGGGGGAAACACACAACAATGGGACCAAAACACTAATTTCTTTGCATTTTCAGTGAAGACAGAACTCTGGAATAGAATGCTAGGGAAGAACATGCAGTTGGGGGACTCTCAGTATAAAGAGGAATCAGAATTACGATGCTGCCCATTTGTCTGTCATCTCCCTGCAGCCACTCCTGGTCGGGGAATGAGACAACCCATTCCTGCTGATATCTAAGCCAAGCATCTCTGCCATTCAATTTGGTGGCCTGCTCACGGTCCCCAGAATCAGGATTGCAGGAAGACTGCCTGTATTATTAGGGGCACTAATATAAATCAATTCTGGAAAGGTCAATGTTGATAAGAAGACATTGGAGAACTGATCCATTCATCAGCAGAAAAAGACAGTCAAAACAGATTGAGAATAAATTGGGATTTACCTGATATCAGGGAGGGAGATTCTTCCTGGCTGACATCTAGAAGAGAAGCACAGGACGATGGGAAAAGTTACATCTGGAATCTTTCAAGACTCACAAGTGTTCTACAGGGAAAAGGGTCTTCTCACCACACCCCATGCATCTCCTAAGTTAACTCGTCAGCCACTGTCTGTGAAGCTGCTGAAAGGGAGGAAGGTGTAAGGGGAGGCAGGGTTCTTAGGACAGAGCAGCAGCCATGAACTCACCATAGAAGAGCCCCTTTTTTCCCTCCCTAGCATCCTCAAGACTTACAACCAATTTAGTTTACACATGCCAGGGACTTCAATGTGATATTTTGGTATTCTTATGCCCTGCATCTCCTGTTAACATATTGCTTCTGTACGCATGCTTTCTCAATTGGCATAAACAGAAGTAATCATTTCAATACAATCTTACCCATAAAACTTCCAGCACATTGAAATACCTCATGTAGGGGAGAGAAAAATAACAATGATTGGCTGTGATATTTCTGTATCTCTAGTTAGACAGAGACAAGTGTTCCATCCACTTGTTCCAATTCTCGGTCTCTTCAAAATCTCTGATGTGTATTTATCTCCATCATCGATGCTGATTCACTGCACAGCAAGGACACCATCATCCCTCTATACTTACTGAGATCAGTATTGGTTGTTCACAGCTGGACTTCCCTGAATCTGCCTTGCGTTTTCCACTGCAGCCTTCACAGCACAATCTTATCTCTCTATAAATGCAAATCTTACCTTCTCATTCCCCTGGAACAAATTCTTTATTGGATTTCATTGTACGTTAAATAAATTAGAAACCCTTAGTGTGGAATGAGGGTGCAATCGGTCTCCTGATCCCAGGCCTGAAAACTCTGCAGCCCCATCTGGGTTTTCATTCTCTTCTCTTCCCCCTAATTACCATTATCACCTCCTAACCCCACACAGAGTCATTGCATCCTCTTCCCCTTCTGTTTTACCTTCATGTAAGTTCTGAGCTGAGCTCAGGGCCAGCAGGGCCACAGACAGCAGAATCAACAGCATCTTGCAGGAGGCTCTGGAGTTGCTCCCAACACTGTGCTGGGAGGAACGGGGCAGCTCCCTTTATAAAGAGAAGCAAAACAATGGCAGCTTTCAGCTCCACACTGGTGGGGCCTCACCACCTCAGAGACTAGGTTCTGCTTTGCTCACTGCAGGTCAGGTGTATCCCTTATTTCTCTCTGGGACTCTAGCCCAGAGGGATGGGTTGGGTCAGATATGTTGTTAGTGTCTTATTTTTAAAAGGTACAACTGTGACTTGAACGATGGTTTTCAAGGAACTCTGTCCAAGCCATCAGCACTGTGTCATAATTGAACTTCAGATATCATTAGAGTTTCAATCTTTCAGGTAAGACTATTATCCGCTTTCCACTGTGATACTTATTTCTGTTTATGTGTGTGAGAGCAGTGATGCTACAGCCAACGGTGAGGACGGTCAATATCTCTGGATCTATTTATGCCCTATTTCCATCTCTTGTGATGTGTCTGGACAGATATTTTCATATTCAGCTAAATTGTTGGTGCCATAGAGATGGTTTCTGCTCTCTGTGAGATGTGAGAAAACAGCACACTCCTGGGCACACATAGATGACAGAAAGCTGCCCCACGGCCTGCTCAGGCTAGAGCTATTGTTCAAGCTTCTGTGGATCTCACTCAGTTCAGACAAGGCTTAGTGCTGTACATCACAGGAAGGCTAAAATCTTGTATTTTAAACTATTATTAGAGGTTATTAAAGCAAAATGGACACAGAAACCACCAGGAAATTTCTAGACCTGAGAAAACTGAATACATACTTCTGTGAGGGAGCCATGCGATCTCATGTCACTAAAACATCCTTCATGTTCTTCCCTTTCTCTGAAATATTCTCTAAAATGCACTCTCTGCTTCATTTCTTTTGGGTTTTGTATCAAACTCCTACCACTGATAATTAAGTGGCCACAAATCTACATTCAAATAAGATAATCAGATACCACCCTCAAAGCCTCAATTGCATTGTATTGGTTTTCTCAGATTGTTCTTCCACAAAGAGTATTTTTTCTACAATATTCTGATATGCATTCCTCTGCAAGTTCTCTCTAGTACTTTTTTATTCCTATTTTGTTTTCTGAGTACAGACCATTATGTATATTTTTATTATATATCTGACTTTTTCCCATCAATTTGGTGAGATTTCCTTTATTTAATCTTCTGTGTAATAGGACATAGTACTCCTCACAGCCTTTTTTCATTCTTCTCTGTGTAATTTCACAATAAATGTTGTGTTTCCAAAAAGCCCTATCAGAGTCCTGCATTGCTAACCCTTATTTTTTTTATTATTATTATTATACTTTAAGTTCTAGAGTACATGTGGATAACATGCAGGTTTGTTACATATGTATACTTGTGCCATGTTGGTGTGCTGCACCCATCAACTCGTCAGCACCCATCAACTCGTCATTTACATAGGCATAACTCCCAATAGCTGCTGATTCTTCCATCTGGTAAATCCCTGCTCATCAGTTCATGGAATATACATGTTAGTCAGTATCAGCAGCTGCCATTTTCCACTTAGACCTTCTGTGTGTCTTCTTGTGTAATTGTTCACATTTTGTGCACGACTGGTGTTAATTTGAGGACAGCTTTGTTGGAGGTATGGTAGGGATAGAGAGTGTGTTCAACAGTAAATCCTAAAGACAGGCCTCTTGACCATTCTGGATGAGTGGATCCTGGGCTTTCCATATGAGAATCTGGTTGGCCCTTCTCAACAGTGCTGGTCATAGCACAGGGAGACTTCCTCATACAAAAGGCTTTGCTACGGATAACTTTGCCCTTGCAAGAGAACCAGGCAGATTGGTATTTTCCCTGGCATAATTGTAGATGTAGACGTACTGGAAAGGGGAATACATAACTAGTTGGCAATTCTTTCTGGCTCTGTGGAAAGTGGATTGGTTCTAGCTGAGCTTCATGAATTTTCTCTTAGGCAGAGAGTAGTTGCTTGGTCCCAGCAGATCCCACTGTATTATGGAGATTTGTGTCTCTGGTCTCACCAAACATTGTTTTCCATAGGAACTGGGGATGAGCAATCCTGCCTAGGTGGCTTAAGTTAGACCATCAGGCAGCAAAGGAATGTCAGAGACAAGGAGCAGCAAAGAGGCCAGGCTGACATTGCCTGATTAAGTCATCAACTGAGGTTGCTGCAGGCCTGATGCAAGACCGACTGGTCCTTGGCAGGAGAGTACAGGAAGAGAACAGAAATGCCCCTAAAGGTGACTCATTTCAGGCCCTTTCCCTGACCTTCTCCAATGTCAGCAATGAGTAAAGTTTATCAGGAAACCATAAATACCAGCTATGCACTCAACAGACAAAACAAAAAGGGAAGTGATGGAAATGCAGAAAGGGACACTGTCTGTGAGTGAGGGTGGGTGAAAGTCAGAAGCAGGACTGCTGCAGGGGCTTGGGCACCTAGAGGTGAGTGGCAGCCCTCAGCACTCCACTTGCCTTCTAATATCCATGTCCATATTCTGAGGTCCTGAAGGAACAGTCGTCAACATATGAAATTTTAGGAAACACAATTAGCTCTCATAACAGCTCCCATCCTGTTCTAAGTCAAGTGTTCAGTGGTTCAAAAATCCTCACTCCTTTCAGGTACTGCCCTTTAGCAAATCGAGTTGACTCCACTTTCAACACTCATCCCAAATAGAACCACTTGCACAGTCTTTACTACAAGGTCATAGTTCAGGCCATGGTGCTCTTGCCTGAAGGACTTTAATATCCTCAGCTGCTCTTGGTAACTTTCCTACACCAGCACATCACATCCCATATCTCTTCCCCTCACATCAGTCAGGGTGATCATTGAAAGTAGGAATTAGATCATAACATTTTTGTAAACATGTTTGTTTGATATCATAATCACATATAAACATATTCTAATATTCTGCTTTACCCCTTGCATTTGTATAAAGACACTCAGGAATTAATTACTTTTTTTTCTAATTACAAAACTCTGTCAATGTAGATGCTGTATGTACTTCCTTAATCCATGCTACATGCATTTTTCTTGGGTGGCATATTAGCATTGACAAATTTTGTGCATGCCCTTTTAAATTGCCAACAGAGGTCAACAAAGAACTGAAGGAGAGAGTGTCACTTAGGGTGAGGTCAAAGCAAGAAGCAGGACTGCAACAAGAGCTTAGGCACTTGTCCATGAGTCAAGGACCGCAGCAATCCACTTGCCATTTAAAATAATGTAAACTTACCATGGGCCAAGCAGGACTCTTGATTTCTACCTCCTAAAACCTGCTCCCCCTGAATGTCTTCGTTATATCTCTCCAAACAAAATATCACATACTAATATTCTTAACCAACAGATATTACTTTTCAACACTTCTGGATGCTCAAGTTCCACAAGGAAGGTGTGAGCACGTTCAGTTCTTCTGGGCCCTGTCTGTTTGGGATCTAGATATCTGCCTTCTTGCTGGGTCCTCTCATGTGACTGCGTCTGTGCCTATGTACTTCCTGTGTCTCTCTGTGTGCAAATTTCCAGTTTTTATAAGGAATTTCCACTTCTTCTAAGGGTTCTCATCTTACTGGATTTACTTCCACTGAAACTCCCTCATTTTGGCTTAATCACCTCTTCTTAGAGCTGTTTTCCAAACACAGTCATATTCTAAGGAACAAGAGGTTGGCTGTAGATTTTTTTATAACCATGCCTATAGTATTTTGCTAAATATTTTATTTTATACAGATTATTACTTTGGAACTTTGAGTTGTGTGAAGACAACACAAACCTGGCAATTCATGGCTGACTGAAAGTTGGCCTTCATCCTGGTCAGATCCACACAGATTGTCCAATATTCTTTGGATCTGGCTCTCGTCAGAAAAGTCTTGGTGTTGTAGGATACAGGTGTCTTAATGTATTCTATTAATAATAATCATGGAGAGGTTAAAACAAAGTTGGCCACAAAAACTACCAGAGGTTTCTAGAAATGAGCAGAATGAACACAAGTTCTTGAATGATCCATCCTATTTCATGTCTTTAAGAATTTTTCCTTCTTCTGCCCCTTTATTAGAATGTTTGATCAGATTCACTTTCAGCTTTACACCTTACAAGATTATATCTATATATATACACATACAGGACATTTGATCATTTGGATGAGAGGATCCTGTGTTGTACACATTAGAATCTACTCCTGCTCTTCCAGGTGGGTTTGAAATACAAGAAATGTCAAACAGTTTGTGAAAGAATGTAATTACAATATGAAAGAATATAAAGAATTGAGGGTCCTGGGAATTTAACCATATAAATGCAATATTTTAACATTATTAACTGAACAAAAGAGCATACACGTTAAAGATATTTTAATCTTGGAAAAAAAAAAGAAGTCCAAAGATACTGCATCAGTACTGTAAATTGGATGACCAGTGATATTCTTTTTTTTCTTTTCTTTTTATTTTTTTCTTGTCTTTTTACTTTCTTTCTTGGCTTTTTTTGCCAAGAAAGGTTGGGGAACAGATGGTGTTTGGTAACATGAATAACTTTCTTAGTGGTGATTTGTGAGATTTTTGTGCACCCACCCCCTGGGGCGTATACACTGCACCCAATTTGTAGTCTTTTTTTAATCACCCCCTTCTCAACATTTCCCTGAGTTCCCAAAGTCCATTGTGTCATTCTTATGCATTTGCATCCTCATAGATTAGCTTCCATTTATGACTGAGAACATATGATGTTTGGCTTTCCATTCCTAAGTTACATCACTTAGAATGATAACATCAACTTCTGAGACACTTTGGAGACAGCCAAAATTTTAGCAGATAAATGCCCAGAAAAACTTCAGCAGAGGGTCCTTGTCCATCACAGCAATGCTCCTACTCATTCCTCTCATGAAACAAGGGAAATTTTACCAGACATTTGATGAAAAAGCACTAGGCATCCAATCTCATCCATTTTTCTGCTGAAGATTTGGCTAACTCTCTCCAAACTTCAGACTCTCTCATAAGTGTTGTTACCATTCTTTGACCCTCCAGAAAGTTAACAACCAAAATACCTTGAACATCCAAAAACACTGTTGGCATGATATTTGCTTTTGTCACATTTACTAAGACTAGACCACTGCCACTTCCTGGGTTCATTGATTTTTTGAAGGGCTTTTTGTGTCTCTTTGTCCTTCAGTTCTGCTCTGATCCAAATCAACATAATATACATTCTTCTCAGCACCACATCGCACTTATTGCAAACTTCACCACATAGTTGGAAGTAAAGCACTCCTCAGCAAATGTAAAAGAACAGAAATCATAACAAACTGTCTCTCAGACTATAGACGCAATGAAATTAGAATTCAGGGTTAAGAAACTCACTCAAAACCACACAACTACATGGAAACTGAACAACCTACTCCTGAATGACTACTGGGTACATAAGGATATGAAGGCAGAAATAAAGGTGTTCCTTGAAACCAATGAGAATAAATATACAAAGTACCGGAATCTCTGGGACACATTTAAAACAATGTGTAAAGGGAAATTTATAGCACTATATGCCCACAAGAGAAAGCAGGAAAGATCTAAAATCGACACCCCCACATCACAATTAAAAGAACTAGAGAAGCAGGAGCAAACACATTCAAAAGCTAGCAGAAGGCAAGAAATAACTAAGATCATCACCCCCTTCTCAGCATTTCCCTCTGAGTTCCCAAAGTCCATTGTGTCATTCTTATGCCTTTGCATCCTCATAGATTAGCTCCCATTTATGACTGAGAATATACGATGTTTGGCTTTCCATTCCTAAGTTATATCACTTAGAATGATAACGTCAACTTCTGAGACACTTTGGAGACAGCCAAAACTTTAGCAGATAAATGCCCAGAAAAGCTCTTTGGTTTAATTCGATTCCATTTGTCAATTTTAGCTTGTGTTGTAGTTGCTTTGGTGTTTGAGTCATGAAGTCTTTCCCCATGCATATGTGTTGAATGGTATTGCCTTGGTTTTCTTCTATGGTTTTCCAGTTTTCGGTCTTACATGTATGTCTTTAATCCTTCTTGAGTTAATTTTTGTATAAGATGTAAGGAAGGGATCCAGTTTCAGTTTTCTGCATATGGCTAGCCACTTTTCCCAGCACCATTTCTTCAATAGGGAATCCATTCCCCATTGCTAGTTTTTGTCAGGTTTGTTGAAGATCAGATAGTTGCATATGTGATGTGTCATTTCTGAGGATTCCGTTCTGTTCCATTGGTCTATGCATATGTTTTGGGACCAGTATCATGCTGTTTTGGTTACTGTAGCGTTGTAGCATAGTTTGAAGTCAGGTACCGTGATATCCACTACCTTGTTTTTTGCGTAGGATTGTCTCGGCTATATGCACTCTTTTTTGGTTCCATATGAAGCTTAAAGTAGTTTTTTCTAATTCTGTGAAGAAAGTCAATGGTAGCTTGATGGGAATAGCATTGAATCTATCAATTACTTTGGGCGGTATGGTCATTTTTACAATATTGATTCTTCCTATTCATGAACACGGAATTTTTTTGTGTCATGCTCTTATATTTAAGAAACACACACTGGGGCTTTTGGAGGGTGGAGGGAGGGAGGAAGAGGATCAAGAAAGATAACTAATGGTACTAGGCTTAATACCTGGGTGATGAAATAATCTGTACAACAAACCCCTGTGATACAAGTTTACCTATGTAACAAACGTGCACTTGTACCCCTGAACTTAAAAGAAAAGTTAAAATAATTATTCTGAACATAGAAAAGAAAAATCTAAACTCCACCAAAAAACTCTTAGAACTAAAAAGCAGATTCAGTAGCATTGAAGGATAAATTATCAATATGCAAAAATCAGTAGCATTTCTACATAACAACAATGAAATAGCAGGAAAGAAAAATCAAGTACTCAATTCCCTTTACAGCTTTAAAAATTAATTACTCAGTAATAAATTTAACCTGGTAGAATAATATATATCAATATTTATCAGCTACATGATGGAAAAGATCAGTCAATCATATTGACCTTTTGATTCTTCATCTGAGGAGTAAACATAATGCAAGGAATTATCAAAGGGCTATTGTAAGGACAAAAGGGTGAATAATGTAAAACAGCTACTACTATTCTAGGTATGATGGAATGGTTATTACATCTTTACCTATATACCCATATATGTATGGAAATTTATTGTATGATTCTGAAGCAAATCGATCAATGACTAAAAGTAGTCATTAAAAGTTGTTTGGAGATAATTCAATATCCAATAATTTTACAAACTAATTTTACATCTCTATCTCACAGCATGGGCTTCCTCACAACATGTGGACAGGTTCCTGAGAGAACAAGTTAGAATTACATGGCATTTTTATGATATAGACTCAAAAGTTACTAAGCATCATTTCTTACATGCTCTATTAGTCAAAATAGTTACACTGATCCACTGAGGTTCAAGAGGGAGGAATCAGATGTCACCAATGGCAGGAAGGATATCAAGTTCCCATTGTCATCAGAAAGCATGAGGTGAGAGACAATCTTTTGGATGTTTGTGGAAGGTATGATCTGCCACACATTCCAAATTCCAAGATGTGAAAAATGTAAACACGTGAATCTAAAACTCAACAACTGCGGTAAGAAATGTTTGCTAGAATTTATTATTGATGTCCTTAAGCAGAAGAGAAGACCCTGTTCTGAGAGGAAACCTATGTGTTCAACTAAAGAGAAGTGACTCTGTCATTAATCATTTGAAAACAATCCCTCTTTTAAAGATATCTGCTTACCTCTTTCTCATACAACTTTATAAAAATATGAGGAAGATTTCTGTTGCTTTCTATCACATATAAAGAAGTTGTGATTATATTTCTCTGTGAACATTGAAATGAATAATTAAGCGTTGCAAAACACCCTCCTGACATTGCTAAAATGGTAGTAAGCTGAGACTAAAGACACTTCACTTTAGGCTAGTGAGCATTACCTCCTTGAACAGCCCCAACCACTGACAAAGTAATACCAACTCTGGGGCCAGGACACTGGAGATGTCTTAGGCAGAAACCTGATAGCTATCCATATGATATAAAAATTTCTCTTTTCATCTACAACTGTCAGACCAATCTCCACCCTGACTTTCTGAAATTTTCCATTTGTTCTGACAAATAAATCAAAAGTTATGTCCCCTAATACAGCGTCCGATTTAGCCAGTGTTTCCCAAGGCACCATGGAGCGATCAGATGTTTGATTTTGAGTATTCCAAAAGGAGAAGAAATGGGAAAGGGCAAGGAAAAATATTTAAACAAAATATTAGGAAAAATTTGTCAGGGCTAGCAAGAGACTGGAACACCTAAATACAGGACCTCAAACATATCCAAATTGACACAACCCCAAAAGGACTTCTCCAAGACACATAAGAGTCAAAATGTCAATAGACAAAAACAAAGGGAAAATTCTAAAAACAGTAAGATGAAAGCATCAAGAAATGTACTAGGGAAGCCTCATCAGATTAGGAGTGATATTCACAGATGAAACAGTACAGGCCAGGACAAAATGAAATTATATATTCAAAGGGTTCAAAGAAAAACATTCTTCCTGTCACAAATACTATCTCCAGCAAAGGACACGTTCAAAATGAAATAGCAATAAAGTTGTTATTTCAACTTTATGGAAATAAAAGCTGAGAGTATGCATCACCACTAGACCTGCTCTACAAAAAATCCTTAAGGTAATTCTATACCTCGAAGCAAACGGACGATATATACCATCATGAAAACACAAGAAACAAAAAGAAGTTCAGGAGGGTGGAGCAAGATGGCTGAATAGGAACAGCTCCAGTCTCCAGCTCCCAGCGCCAGCCACACAGAAGACGGGTGATTTCTGCAATTTTTTTTTTTTTTTTGAGACGGAGTCTGGCTCTGTCACCCAGGCTGGAGTGCGGTGGCGCGATCTCAGCTCACTGCAAGCTCCACCTCCTGGATTCATGCCCTTCTCCTGCCTCAGCCTCCCAAGTAGCTGGGACTACAGGCACCCTCCACCTCACCCAGCTAGTTTTTTGTATTTTTTAGTAGAGATGGGGTTTCACCGTGTTAGCCAGGATGGTCTTGATCTCCTGACCTCGTGATCTGCCTGTCTCGGCCTCCCAAAGTGCTGGGATTACAGGCTTGAGCCACCGTGCCCAGCCGATTTCTGCATTTTCAACTGAGGTACTGGGTTCATCTCACTAGGGAGTGCAGGAAAATCGGTGCTGGTCAGCTGCTGCAGCGGGACCAGCCAGAGCTGAAGCAGCAGGTGGCATCGCCTCCAGGGAAAGTGCAAGGGTGAAGGGAATCCCTTTTCCTAGCCAAGGGAACTGAAACACACAACACCTGAAAAATTGGGTAACTCCCACCCCAATACTGCGCTTTACCAATGGTCTTAGCAAATGGCACACCAGGAGATTATATCCCACACCTGGCTGGGAGGGTCCCATGCCCACGGAGCCTCCCTCATTGCTAGCACAGCAGTCTACCATCTAACTGCAAGGCAGCAGTGAGGCGGGGGGGGGCGCCCACCATTGCTGAGGCTTAAGTAGGTAAACAAAGCTGCTGGGAAGGTCGAGCTGGGTGGAGCCCACAGCAGCTCAAGGAGGCCTACCTGTCTCTGTAGACTCCACCTCTGGGGACAGGGCACAACTAAACAAAAAGCAGCAGAAACCTCTGCAGATGCAAATGACCCTGTCTGACAGCTTTGAAGAGAGCAGTGGATCTCCCAACACGGAGGTTGAGATCTGAGAATGGACAGACTGCCTGCTCAAGTGGGTCCCTGACCCCTGAGTAGCCTAACTGGGAGACATCCCCCACCAGGTGCAGACCCACACCCCACACCTCACATGGCAGGGTACACCCCTGAGACGAAGTTTCCAAAGCAAGAATCACACAGGTACACTCACTGTTCAGCAATATTCTATCTTCTGCAGCCTCTGCTGCTGATACCCAGGCAAACAGGGTCTGGAGTGGACCTCAAGCAATCTCCAACAGACCTACAGCTGAGGGTCCTGACTGCTGGAAGGAAAACTAACAAACAGGAAGGACACCCACACCAAAACCCCATCAGTACATCACCATCATCAAAGACCAGAGGCAGATAAAACCACAAAGATGGGGAAAAAGCAGGGCAGAAAAGCTGGAAATTCAAAAAAGAAGAGCGCATCTCCCCCTCCAAAGGAATGCAGTTCATTGCCAGCAACAGATCAAAGCTGAATGGAGAATGACTTTGACGAGTTGAGAGAAGAAGGCTTCAGTCCATCAAACTTCTCAGACCTAAAGAAGAAATTACTTACCCAGTGCAAAGAAACTAAAAATCTTGAAAAAAGAATGGAAGAATGGATAAATAGAATAATCAATGCAGAGAAGGTCATAAATGAACTGACAGAGATAAAAACCATAACACAAGAAATACGTGACAAATGCACAAGCTTCAGTAACTGACTTGATCAACTGGAAGAAAGAGTATCAGCAATTGAGGATCAAATGAATGAAAAGAAGTGAGAAGAGAGGTCTAAAGAAAAAAGAGGAAAAAGAAATGAACAAAGCCTTCGAGAAGTATGGGATTGTGTGAAAAGACCAAATCTATGTCTGATTGGGGTGCCTGAAAGTGAGGGGGAAAATGGAACCAAATTAGAAAACACTCTTCAGGATATCATCCAGGAGAACTTCCCCAACCTAGTAAGGCAGGCCAACACTCAAATTCAGGAAATACAGAGAATGCCACAAAGATACTCCTCGAGAAGAGTAACTCCAAGGCACATAATTGTCAGATTCACCAAAGTAGAAATGAAGGAAAAACTGTTAAAGGCAGCCAGAGAGAAAGGTCGGGTTACCCACAAAGGGAAGCCCATCAGACTAACAGCAGATCTCTCACAAGAAACTCTACAAGCCAGAAGAGAGTGGGGGCCAATATTCAACATTTTTAAAATAAAGAATTTTAAACCCAGAATTTCATATCCAGCCAAACTAAGTTTCATAAGTGAAGGAGAAATAAAATCCTTTAAAGACAAGCAAATGCTTAGAGATTTTGTCACCACCAGGCCTGCCCTACAAGAGACCCTGAAGGAAGCACTAAACATGGAAAGGAACAACCGGTACCAGCCATTGCAAAAACATGCCAAAATGTAAAGACCATCGATGCTAGGAAGAAACTGCATCAACTAAGGAGCAAAATAACCAGCTAATATCATAATGACAGGATCAAGTTCACACATAACAATATTAACCTTAAATATAAATGGACTAAATGGTCCAATTAAAAGACACAGACTGGCAAATTGGATAAAGAGTCAAGACCCATCAGTTTGCTGTATTCAGGAGACCCATCTCACATGCAGAGACACACATAGGCTCAAAATAAAGGGATGGAGGAAGATCTACCAAGCAAATGGAGAACAAAAAAAAAGCAGGAATTGCAATACTAGTCTCTGATAAAACAGACTTTAAACCATCAAAGATCAAAAGAGACAAAGAAGGCCATTAAATAACGGCAAAGTGATCAATTCAACAGGAAGAGCTAACTATCCTAAATATATATGCACCCAATACAGGAGCACCCAGATTCATAAAGCAAGTAATTCGAGACTTACAAAGAGATTTAGACTCCCATACAATAATAATGGGAGACTTCAACACTCCACTGTCAACATTAGACAGATCAATGAGACAGAAAGTTAACAAGGATATCCAGGAATTGAACTCAACTCTGCACCAAGCAGACCTAATAGACGTCTACAGAACTCTCCACCCCAAATCAACAGAATATACATTCTTCTCAGCACCACATCACACTTATTCCGAAATTGACCACATTATTGGAAGTAAACCACTCCTCAGCAAATGTACAAGAACAGAAATTATAACAAACTGTCTCTCAGACCACAGTGCAATCAAACTAGAACTCAGGGCTAAAAAACTCAATCAAAACCACTCAACTACATGGAAACTGAACAACCTGCTCCTGAATGACTACTGGGTACATAACGAAGTGAAGGCAGAAATAAAGATGTTCTTTGAAACCAGTGAGAACAAAGATACAACATACTAGAATCTCTGGGACACATTTAAAGCAGTGTGTAGAGGGAAATTTATAGCACTAAAAAAAGCAGGGGTTGCAATCCTAGTCTCTGATAAAACAGACCTGATGTAAATGACGAGTTGATGGGTGCTGACGAGTTGATGGGTGCAGCACACCAACATAGCACATGTATACATATGTAACAAACCTGCACATTGTGAACATGTACCCTAGAACTTAAAGTATAATAATAAAAAATAATAATAATAATAATGAAGTGTAACATGATGGCAATTAAGACTTGCTTTATCCACTGTTGGGAATAATGTTGGGAATAAGTATCTTCATTTCCGTATAACCATAGTTACATAAGGACATTTGATTTATGACTGCCATATCATTAGTTGATCTGTGTCTGATTTGCTCTAATTATTAGTGCTTTTCATGACCACATATTCCCAGAGATGCTTTTGTTTTTGTGTTTCCAGACCCACAAAACTAGCTCTCTCTTTTCCTCAGTTTTGAACTTTCACTTACATGTTCTTATTTTGTCATTTCCTCAAAATTTTAGTTTTGAGCAATCTAAGAGAGATTGCACAGGAAAAATATTGTAGAATAGTTGTAAGAAGCACTGTTTCTTGAAAGTGATATTTTTAAATCCATTGACTTGTTTTTACAAGTTGACTGTCAACGTATTGTGGGATGCTTTTATATATGAGATTCAAATTCAGCAAGTCTGGGATGGAACCCAGGAATTTGGATTTGTAACAAGCATCCAGATGGCAGCAGGCTGGCTGTTGTACCACGTAGGAGTAAGCATGTAATTGATTGTTGTATCATTTATTTCACACGGTGTGACACTGTGCTGGGTATTTAGTAAGAAATGAATCAATAGTCAAAGGTGTTACTAGAAAGGGGGCCATATGAGGTACTCATTCATTCATCTGGTGATTCAATGGTTTAGCCCTCAATGAGTGCCTGTCAAGTACTGGACAGTATTGCCCATATTGGAAAAAGACACATTGTTATGCTGCATGCTTCTGAATAGCACAGCGTCTAATGAGGGGTTTGGAATAGTGAAAGCATCATTTTTAGACAATATGTAGATGTCAGTAAAGTGGTAATTGATAGGAGTTAAAGAAGTGACGAACTTCTACTACTGAAACATCCTCGTTGTGCAACGCTGAAAGAACTACCCAGTTTCTTGTAAGTCTCTGTTTCTTGATTCATATAAAGGAGATGCTAATAATAAAAATACAAAAATAAAAAAATAAAAAACAAACAAAGTAAAAGAAGTTCAAAGAAGCCAAACTAAAACTGTAATATGGTTCTATCAGAACTCTCAAACAATTTTCCTTGTTCCATGAGGTAAATGACCAGGAGCATTGCTGTGGTGAGGGACTCTGATGAAGCTCTCCCAAGAATTTTTCTACTTATGCTTCACCTACCTTTCTGAGTACATTTTTATTATAAGCAGTTACTGTCATTCTTTGACCCTCCAAAAAGTCAACAAGCAAAACACCGAGAGATTTAAAAATAAACTTTGGTCCTGACTTTTGCCCTTTGCCCATCCAATCTTGCCTTAACTGAACCACTTACACCTCTCTGTAGCCATTGCTTTGATTGTGTTTTGGTTTCAGATTGTACAGATAAAGCCATGTTTCAATTCCTGTTACAATTTTTGGACAAATGCTTCAGTAACTTGATACCATTTTTTGAATTTTGAGGAAACTTAAGCTCTTGTTTGTAGCTGATCTTGGTGCAAGAGTTTGGACATCCATTGGGTGGAAATGTTTCCTTGTCTTTCGTTATCCAGTTAGAATCATGTAAGCTGAACCAATGGAGAAGTGTGCAGTGTTGGCTATTGTTTGTACTGTTAATCACCAATCCTCTTCTATTATGGTATCAACAAGATGAATTTTCTCCTTGCAAGTTAATATGAGTGGTCAGCTGCTGTAGGCTTTATGTTCGAAATCATCTCATCCTTGCTTAAAATGAGTTATCTATCTGTGAGCTCCTGATTTTCTTCACCGCTATCCTCTTACACTTTTTGTAAAGCATCAATTATTACACTATTCTTCTACCCAGGCTTCACCACAAATTGGGTGTCTGTAGTCACTATAGTTTGATCCAAGTACATGATGCTCTTATAGAGGCTTTTTCAAAATACTGTCTTAGACTTCTTGATGCTTCCAAGTAAATCCTGTTCACACATGTTGTAACAATACAGTCTGAGTTCATTTTGGTTCAAAAAATGTTGGAATCCAGGCATAGCTGTTTAAATATAATAGCCATTTTTCATCATCTTTTTAAGACCCAATGTATTATAGAAAGATTTCCTAATACAATAAAGTTTGCTATAGATACTTTTGTGATTTCCAGGTGACTAGGCAGATTCTCGGTTTTTCTCTTTTTTCCCTGAAGTAAGTAGGGATGATTTTGGAGGGAGGGATATAGTGACTCTTGCCAAATATTCTCCGTATGTGTGGAAAATGAAAGAGTTGTAACTGTGCTTCATGTGCATTAATGAAGCAGAGAGTTGTTGCTGGGGCATAATATGTATTTTTGTCATTGGGATCATCTGTATCCGGTTTCACCAGACACTGTTTTGCAATGGATGCAAGATGTGGAGTCCAGCCTACATAGCTTATGGTAGCCCTTTAAGTAGGAAAGGAAGGTCACAGAAAAGGAACACAGGGAAATGCAGGGCAGATGTGCCTCACTCTCCCTGTCTGGTGAATACAGGAAGACAGCAGGAGATGCTTTTAAATACCCATCAGCTCAGTCCTTTTCCTGACCTTTTCCAGTGCTTGCAGTGGATGAAAGAGATGGATGTATCAGAAGAGAATAAATACCAGCTATAAACTCATGAGAACCAATAAGAACGGAATTTTGTCAAATATTTGAAAGTCAGAGATAGAGTGGTTAAAGCTAGAGCCATAATCTAGCAACAGCTCAGGCACCTGTAGATGAGTCAAAGCCCTCAGTAATTCACTTGCCTTCTAAAATGCCTGCAAACTTAACATGTCTCAAGGAGCATTCTTGATTTCAACATCTTAAAACCTCTCTCCCCTAAAATATTTTGTTATGCTTACCTAAGCAATTACCACAGAGTAGTGCCTTAAATAACAGAAATTCACTTTTTCAGTTTCATTGTGATCATGGTGTCAACAGGGTCAGTGTTTCTGAGGCCTGTTTCCTCAACCTCTAGACATCTGCCTTCTTCCTATGTCCTCAGAAAGGGGTTACCTTGGTGCATGTGGATATTTGGTGTCTCTCTGTGCATGCAAATGTTCTCTTTTTATAACGACATCTATCAGATGGGACTATGTGCCCCCGTAACGGTCTCATTTTAAGTGAATCCACACATTTCAGTTCTGGCCTCCAAATGTGGTCATATTCTGAGAAACTGGGAGTGAAGGCTTTCAGCATATGAATAAGGAAAAACAGAATTCAGCCCATAACACTGCCCGATGTCTTCTCAGTCCGCGACAGCAGTTTCATTTTGTTGTTCGGATATATTGGAATCACGTCTGCCTTTCTCTCACCGAACCCTGGGCCATGAGCAAATCCAGTGGACTCACCTCTAAATACATGGCAATATAAACACTTGCATATTCTCTACTACAGGGCTGTGACTCATGCCATGATTCTCTCTCCAGCAGGATGTTAATAGACTTCAGCAGGTCTTAGTGACATTCTTTTTACATCGCATATCAGCTCCCCCAACAATAGCCAGGGTGACCTTTTACAGATGAAAATTAGACCATATCACATTTGTGCGTCACATCCACCATAGTTTTTTGTTCCACTGGTAATCAGATTTGAATTTCATATGTCAGCTCCTTCATACTCACATGACTTTCTCTTTATTGAAAAGTGGGAGATTCTTTGAATTGGACAGAAAGCAGAATCTTCCTCAACTTCATCTTGAATTAGCTTGACTGTAACACAAGAGGGTTGTGTCCCAGGAGAGATGAACATTAACAGAGTGGATGGACTTGTGATGTGATCGAGTAAATTCATGAAGTCCCTTTGGTCTGGGAAGGGTTCATATGAATTCGTGGAATCCTGGTTACATAATTATGACACTGGTTCATATATTTTGGTATTATGTTTTCTCTTAGAAACACATATTTCCCAATTTTAGGGTATTCATAGTCTATGAACATAATGTAGCCATGGCTGATTATAGTAAAAATATTTCTTAAGCATTTACTATATGCCATTCAATCTTCAGAACCAGCTTATTAAGTAAGAATACTGTTAACTGTCATCTCAGGTTTATAGGTGAGCTGAGTGAGGCACACGCCAAAGTTGTTAAAATAATAATAAGTGGTATAGATGGCAATCAGTTCTCGGAGCCTATATTCCTGCTTACTGTACTCCACCTCTTTCTTGCTATTTACTTTTATATTTGTTTACTTCCAAGAAAGTCAGAAGAAACCAGGTCCACAAAAGAAACTCAGGTGTAAGTGATAGGAAATGGGTAAGGTAGAACTTGCCCTGAAACCTTAAAGATGAGATAATAAACACTCTTTTCCTGAATAAATACGTTTCTTCCTAAATCCTATACACATGTACACAGAATTCTCCAGTCATGTCTTTCCTTTAATCGTTACACAAAATATACTCCTTAGAATGTGAACATCTTTGGGACACCCATGTTTTCCTCCCACAGACAGGATACGTAACCTTACTCTTCTCAACTATTTTTTTCAGTAGTGTGTGTGAAGATAGTCATCCAGGATTTGATAAAGTACCACTTACTCTAATTCAGTTGATTCTCTTTGAGTAGAAACAGTGAATTTATTGTTTTTTCAAATTCTTCCCCTGCCCCAGCAGGCCTGGAAGAGCATTTAGCTCAGCCTGTGCCTGCTCCTATAATTTCTATGTTTTATTTGTGGCTGAACTTTTAAAATATACACTAATGAGGATAAAAGGAATGAACAATGCCTTTGATTTTGGTATTTGTGTGGGGCCCACTCTCAACTGCAGGGCCCAGCATGGGAGACCTTCTTGAAATACAGAGTGCCCAACACAATAAATGAAAAAGGCCTACGTCGACTTATATCTAATTAAATCTTACAGATAACAAAGATCTTGAAGATACCACTTTGGAAAAGCAGTCATAGAAATGTTCAACATCACTAATCGTCAGAGGAATCTGAATGAAAACCACAATGAGATCTCATCTTACCTCACTCAGAAAGACTGTGAATAAAAGAGTGAAAAATAACAGCTGTTGGCAAGGATATGGAGAAGGAACTCTTACACACCCTTGGTGGGAATGTAAATTTTTAATTGATTTTTGATGTTGTTGTTGAGTAGTTTGAGTTCCTAGTATACTCTGCATATTAGTTCCCTGTAGGATGCATCGTTTACAAATATTTTCCCTCTGCAGGTTGTCTGTTGACACTGTTGATTTATTTTGTTTGTAGAATATTTTAGATAAATTGTCATTTGTCCAATTTGGAAGATATAGAGAATCAGAAACTAAATGGATAAACAGAGGTCAGAAGACAGTCCAACCCTGTTGTTTTGCTGTTGTTTCATTTTGTTTTGGTTTTTAGATGTATGTTTACTAATCAGATGGGGTTGTGTGTTAGTCCATTTCTACTGCTCTAACAAGACTGTAGACTGGGTCATGATTAAAGAACAGAAATTTTTCCCCAATGTTCTGTAGGCCAGGAAGTCCAAGATTAAGGCATCAACAGATTCAGTGTTTGGTGAGGGCTTCTCGTTGCTTCCAAGATGGTTCCTTGCTGCTGTGGTGGAAGAGGGGTTTAAAAACTCCATGTAAAAGTAACAATCAAACTAGAATCCTATATCCACTCAGGTAATCATTTAAGTGTGAAGGTCACACCTGAAAACCACAGGCAACAAATACCGAATTGGACAAATGGCACTTAATTTAGCTAAAATATTCTACAAACAAAATAAATCAACAGTGTCAACAGACAACCTGCAGAGGGAAAATATTTGTAAACTATGCATCCTACAGGGAACTAATATGCAGAGTATACAAGGAACTCAAACTACTCAACGACAAAAACAAAAATCAATTAAAAATAGACAGAGGACATGAATAGATGTGTTTCAAAAGAAGACATACAAATGGACAACAGTAAATGAAAACATGTGCAACATCACTAAATGTCAGAGTAATGTGAATGAAAACCACAATGAGATACCATCTTACCTCAGTCAGAATGACTGTGAATAAAAGGGTGAAAAATAACAGCTGTTGGCAAGCATATGGAGAAAGAACTCTTACACACCCTTGGTGGGAATGTAAATTAGTACAGCTTCTGTGGAAAACAGTAAGATTTCTCAAAGAACTAAAGCTAGAACTACATTTCCATTGAGCAATCCTACTACTGGATATCTCCTCAAAGGAAAAGTAGTCAGTGTATCAAATATATACCTTTATCTGTATGTTTACTGTAGCAACATTCACAGTAACAAAGATACTGAATCTACAATGTATCCGTCAATGATTGGTTGGATTAAAATGCAATTATATATATACAATACCATACTACTCAGTCAGAAAGAGAGAATAAAATCACACATATTGTGACAATATGCATGGAAATGGGAGTCATTTTCTTAAGCAAAACAGGCTAGATATAGAAAATCAAATATAATATGTTCTCACTGGTAAGTGGTTGCTAAGAACATGTTTGCGTGGATGTAGAGAGTGAAATGATGATAATGAATACTTGGGAGTATGGGAGGCAGAGGGATTGTATAGTGAGGTATTCATAAATACCGTGTTTGTTATTTGAGCAATGAGTACCCTAATGCCTTCACTTAAGCACTACGTCATCAGTGTAACAAAATCAAACTTGCATTTGTGCAAAAATATTTATTTTCATTAACAGAAAATCTAAGCATACTGCTTCCCTACCCCACCATAAAAAGACAACAATGACCAGTGTGGCCATAGCAGAATGAATTAGGTGTAGAGCATCCCCCAATTACACGGAGAGTTAGGGGGCAATACATAGCCCTTTAGCATAGGTAAAAATTAGCAGCTCGGTGCAGTGGCTCACATCTGTAATCCCAGCACTTTGGGAGTATGAGGCAGGTGGTTCACAAGGTCAGGAGTTTGAGACAAGGCTGGCCAACTTAGTGAAACCCCGACTCTACTAAAAATACAAAAAATTAGCTGGGTGTGGTGGCACACACATGTAATCCCAGCTATTCGGGAGGCTGAGGCAGTAGAATCTCTTGAACCTAGGAGGCGGAGGTTGCAGTGAGCTGAGAGCTTGCCCCGCCACTCCAGCCTAGGAAACAGCAAGACTCTGTCTCAAAAAAAAATTTTTAAAGCATCCGATTCTTACAGAGTAAAAGTGGTAGCAATCAACTGGAAAACACAGAAAGGTAATATAATTTTTAAACAGTCAAGTTGGGTAATTGACCGTTTGGAAATAAATAGAACTCTTTGGTGTAAACTGCAGATGAGGCTTGCTGAGGTGGGCTGATAGAGATGAAAGTGATGAAACAGACTGCAGTAGGAAATTATTTTGAAGCTTGAACTTCACAATGATAACATAGCTTATTTGACTAGATGTAATGTGATCAAAGGAAAAGAGTCAAGAAAAAAATCCTAGTTTGCTTAATTAATTAGATGAATTCTTTATCAAGACAAAAAAAGAGTTGGAAGAGGAAGAACTTTGTACCTGTAGGAGGGAAGAGGCAGAGGTAGGAGAAATGCTGGGAGAGAAGGGAAAATTCCTGGAAAGATTGATAGAGTGGTCCCAAAAGAAGGGTAGGATCAATGGTGTTAAACTTCTGAGGGGAAGGAAGACATGCAGTACTGAGAAACGATTCCTGAAATGTGTGGAATGGAGGCCGTAGATGACCTTCACAGACTAGAACTGGAAAGAACAAAAGCATCTATAAGGTGTGCATAAGGAAACATTGGAAGTGGGGAGATGGGGAAATAATCACACAGATAAGTTTCAAGAACTTTTGCAATAAAACGGGAGACAAATATTATGGTAGGAAAGAAGCACTAAGAGTCTTAGGAAGACTTCTATAGAAATGGGTGACGTTTCAGCAGACTATGGCTGATTGAAATCATAGATGTAAGAATCAGGAGACAAAAGGGTCACATGGAGAAGCAAAATCCTTGATGGGGCAATGTGGTTCTGGATCAGGAGGGATATTAAGAGGTGGGGGTAGGAAGGCTTTCCCTATGATAATAGGAGAGAAGCCAGAGACCTGGGCTTCAACTGAAGGTGGGTTGCTCAACTTAGTGGTGGTTATGGTGAGATCATTCCGTTCTGATTTTTCTGACTTCTTAGTGAATTATCTGAGGCTGTCAGTGGGCAAAGAGGCAGTTTCTAATATTGAACCTTCCTTGCTTGAGAAGCAGACATGCCAGTCCCTGCAAGGTTTTTGGTATGTATGTTATCTCATTAGCCTCCATACTCTAACGTGGTTGTTATGATTATTCTCATTTTAGATGAGGAAATTGAAGCCCTGAGAGTCTAAGTAGCCTTTTAAGAGTCAAGAGACAGTAAGAAAAAGAGTTAGGTCTTAATTAAAATCTAAGAATGTCCAAATTCTTTGCTCCTTATAATCATGTTGATTCTTTAATGAAATCCATTCAGGTTTCACTAAAGAATGGTGAGGAACATGGAAAGGGAGAGAAGTGATCAGGGATAAAATAGGGTAAATGTGATAGAGAGGGTTGTGGGGATAAGAAGCATAGAACCATATTCATTCCCTTGAAACCGAACTCAATTTCTTAGAAATTGTAAGAATTTTTTTCAACTTCTGTGACTTTTATGCACTTGTTGTGTTTTTTGTCCTTAAGATTACCGGAATATCAGTAAACAATCTGAAAATAATTTTAAAATTTCAATTTGTGCTACACAGGTCAGGGAAGGGCCAGGCATGGTGGCTCACACCTGTAATCCCAGCAGTTTTGGAGGCCAAAGCAAGTGGATCACCTGAGATCAGGATATGGAGACCAGCCTGGTCAACATGGTGAAACTCCATTTCTACTAAAAATACAAAAATTAGCCATGCATGATGGTGGGCACCTATAACCTCAGATACTTGGAAGGCTGAGGCAGGAGAATACCTTGAATCCAGGAGATGCAGTGGCAGTGGGCCAAGATCGTGCCACCGCACTCCAGCCTGGGTGAAAAAAATTCCATCTCATGGGGGAAAAAAATAGAAGTCAGGGAAGTAGAGAAACACTAAAACCTTTTTTCACGGCAGCTGGCTAAATTAGGATTAAGCAGGAGGGAAGCTTCCTGGAGCATCAAGGAGAAGGGTTCCTAGATGTTCTTAGAATGTCCTCTTGGTCCTCAGATCCCACATTCACAAACATTGAGAAACAGACACCACAATCAGAAATTGCAAGCTGATGATTTTATTGGTATGTTGAAGTTACAGCTATGACCACCTTCTTCCAACGTCACGGCATTTGAATCATTTGAATCACTGTCGTCTTCTTATTCATTTCCTGAAACAAACCAACAAGGAAGTTCATAGACCAGACTTGACATGGCAGGAAATATCTAATTCCTCCCTGGTGTTACTGCAGTAGAGTACATGAGAGCCCATCCCCTCTCTCCCCATCCCTCTACCTCCTATGTTTCCTTCCTAAGTTTTTGTGTGTTCACTATTTTGATGCCCTTCCTTTGCACAAAATGTGTTCCAAATTGTTCCTGACATGATGAAAAGATAAGATCATTCTTGGCTTGTTATTACTTGCTGCTGATTTGTTCAGGGATATATTTACACAATGGTAACTGGAATATATTCTATAATAGTGAGAAGCTGAAACCACCCTCAGTGTCCAGTGACAAGGATTGGTTAAAGAAATCACAGTGCAACCACATAATGGAATAGCGTAAAATTATCAAAGCAAACAGATAACCACTTAAGAGATTTACTCATGTGGAAATGTCCAAGGAAATGTATTATTTAAATGACTAACATATGTACCTGCATATAAATTATGATCTTAGTTCTGAGGGAAAACTATTCTAATTGTTTACGTACACATAAATATTTCAAAGAGAAGATGCCATTAAGTTAACAGTGGTAGTTTTCTAAAGGAGAGAAGGCAGGTAGGATGAGTTATGCCTTTAAATTTAGCTTCATATTTTTCCATTCCATTAGATATTTGTTGCAAGCTTAATCACGTACTTACTGAAAAGTAAGAATTTAAAACATGAGACACCATTTAGCTGCTGAAAGTTCTGGGACCACTTGGCAGGAATACTGGACTAGAGAGGCTGGTGTGAGGCAGGACAGAGCAAACAGTGCTCAGGTGAAAACTTTAAATGGGAGGTCTCTGAGTTCGTGGACAGAAAACAGAGTGCCAGAGTGAACATGGTACTACTTCCTCATTGCCAATACAATTTAAGACAGATTATTTGGAACGTTGTTTCTCAACATCAGTATTCCTTCAAGAGCTTGTTACAAATATAGGGCCTTGTTACCCATTTCCAGAATACCTGAACACAAATCTTTAGAAATGGGTTCTAGGACAATACGATGTCAATGGGCTTTTAGTTGATTCTTTGTCACAGTAAAGCTGGAGACCCGTAGCAATTAGAGCACTTGGTGAAGAATCAACTGGAATCATACCTGTCATTGAATCCTAGATTACTGGGGAGACTGTCCCTGGGGAGGTCCGGCGGGTCTGCCCCCTTGAGGAGCGGATGGTGGTCCCTGGGGCCTTCCAGCAGGAGGTGGCTGAGCCTGCTGGGCATTGCCTCTTTGTTGGGGTGGTCCTTGTGGCCTTCCTGGAGGTGGGGGACCTTGAGGTTTGTTGCCTCCTTGTTGGGGTGGTCCTTGTGGCTTTCCTGGAGGTGGGGGACCTTGAGGTTTGTTGCCTCCTTGTTGGGGTGGTCCTTGTGGCTTTCCTGGAGGTGGGGGACCTTGAGGTTTCTTGCCTTCTTGTTTGGGTGGTTCTTGTGGCTTTCCTGGAGGTGGGGGACCTTGAGGTTTGTTGCCTCCTTGTTGGGGTGGTCCTTGTGGCCCTCCTGGAGATGGGGGACCTTGGGGCCTGTTGCCTCCTTGCTGGGGTTGTCCTTGTTGATGTTCTGAAGGAGAAAGAGAGAAGGGAAAGACAGAGTAAAAGCCCACACAAGATTCACTGAATAGTTGCAGCAAATTTTGATCAGCTAGGGTAACAAGCTGAAGGGGGAAACGCACAAAAATGGGACCAAGACACTAATTTCTTTGCATTTTCGGTGAAGACATAGATCTCTGGAATAGAACGCTGGGGAACAACAAAGCAGATGGGGGACTCTCAGTATAAAGAGGAGTCAGAATGAGGATGCTGCCCAGTCGTCTGTCATCTCCCAGGGGGCACTCCTGGCCAGGGGGATGAGTCAACCCACTCCTGTTGTCATCTAAGCCAAGCATCTCTGCCATTCAATTTGTTGACCTGCTCACGGTCCCCAGAATCAAGCTTGCATGAAGATTGCCTCTTATTAGTGGCACTAACATTAATCAATTCCTGAAAGGAAAGTGTTGATAAGAAGACACTGGAGAGCTGATCCATTTGTGAGCAGAAAAAGACAGTCAAAACAGATTGAGAACGAACTGGGATTTACCTGATATTAGGGAGGGAGATTCTTCCTGGCCGACATCTAGAAGAGAAGCACAGGATGATGGGAAAAGTTACATCTCAAATCTTTCAAGACTCACAAGTGTTCTACAGGGAAAAGGGTCTTCTCACCACCCCATGAATCCCCTAAGTTAACTCGTCAGCCACTGTCTGTGAAGCTGCTCAAAGGGGAGGAAGCTGAAAGATGAGGCACGGTTGTTATGACACAGAGCAACAACCATGAACTCAACATAGAAGAGCCCCTTTTTTCCCTCCCTAGCATCCTCAAGACTTAATGCGGATTTAGTTTACACATGCCAGGGACTTCAATGTGATAGTTTGGTATTCTTATGCCCTCCACCTCCTAGAAATACATTGCTTCTGTACGCATGCTTTCTCAATTGGCATAAACAGAAGTAATCATTTCAATACAATCTTACCCATCCCACTCCCAGCACATTGAAATACAGCATGTAGGGGAGAGATAAACGACAATGATTGGCTCTGATATTTCTATATCTCTAGTTAGACAGAGACAAGTGTTCCATCCAGTTCTGTCTCTGCAGTATCTCTGATGTGTGTTTATTTCCATCATCCATGCTGATCCACCACACAGCAAAGCCACCATCATCCCTCTGTACTTAATGAGATCAGTATAGGATGCTCACAACTGGACTTCTCTGAATCTGCCTTGCATTCTCCACTGCATCTTTCACAGCACAATCATATCTCTCTATAAATGCAAATCTTACCTTCTCATTCCCCTGGAACAAATTCTTTATTAGAATTCATTGTACGTTAAATAAATTAGAAACCCTTAGTGTGGAATGAGGGTGCAATCGGTCTCCTGATCCCAGGCATGAAAACTCTGCAGCCCAATCTGGGTTTTCATTCTCTTCTCTTCCCCCTAATTACCATTATCCCCTCCTAAGCCCCAATCAGGGTCACCGCATCTTCTCCCCCTTCTGTTTTACCTTCATTTAAGTTCTGAGCTGAGCTCAGGGCCAGCAGGGCCACTGACAGCAGAATCAACAGCATCTTGCAGGAGGCTCTGGAGGTGCTCCCAACTCTGTGCTGGGAGGAATGGGGCAGCTCCCTTTATAAAGAGGATCAGAACAATGACACCTTTGAGCTCCACACTGGTGGGGCCTCACCACCTCAGAGACTGGGTTCTGCTTTGTTCGCTGCAGGTCATGTGAATCCCTTATTTCTCTTTGATACTCTAGCCCAGAGGGATGGGTTGGGTCGGATATGTTGCTAGTGTCTTCTTTCTAAAAGGTACAATTAGGACTTGAACTATGGTTTTCAAGGAACTGTGTCCAAGCCGCCAGCACTGTGTCATAATTGAACTTTAGATACCATGAGAGTTTCAATCTTTTACATAAGACTGTTATCCGCTTTCCACTGTGCTATTTATTTCTGTTTATGTGTGTGTGAGCAGCGATGCTACAGCCAGCAGTGAAGATGGTCAATATCTCCGGATCTTTTATGGCCTATGTCCCTCTCTTGTGAGGTGATTGAGGGAAGACAAAAATTATCTAAATTTTTGATGCGATAGAGATGGCTTCTGCTATCTGTGACATGTGTGAGGACAGCACACTCCTGGGCACACAAAGATGACAGAATGCTGCCCCGCAGCCTGCTCAGGCTACAGCTATTGTTCAAGCTTCTGTGGATCTCACTCAGCTCAGGCAAGGCTTGGTGCTGTATAACAAAGGAAGCCTAAAATTCTGCATTTTAAAGTATTTTAAAGTATTTTTAAGTGCTATTAATGCAAATGGACACAGAAACCACCAGGAGATTTCTAGACCTGAGAAAACTGAATACAGAGTTCTATAAGGGAGCCATTGATGTCGTGTCACTAAAACTTCCTTCATGCTCTTCCCTTTCTCTAGAATATTCTATAAAATTCAACCACTCCTGTGCCGTTAGCTAAGACCATTGGAAAAGCACAGTATTAGGGTGGGAGTGACCTGATTTTCCCGGTGCCATCTCTCACAGCTTCCCTTGGCTAGGAAAGGGAATTCTATTTACAATAGCAAAGACTTGGAACCAACCCAAATGCCCATCAATGATAGATGGGATTAAGAAAATGTGGCACATATACACTGTGGAATACTATGCAGCCATAAAAAAGGATGAGTTCATGTCATCTGTAGGGACACGGATGAAGCTGGAAAGCATCATTCTCAGCAAACTATCACACGGACAAGAAAACCAAACACTGTATATTCTCACCATACGTGGGAATTGAACAATGAGAACACTTGGACACAGGAAGGGGAATGCCACACACCGGGGCTTGTGACGGGATGCAGAGAGGGATAGCATTAGGAGATATACCTAATGTAAATGATGAGTTCATGGGTGCAGCACACCAACATGTCATATGTATACATATGTAACAAACCTGCACGTTGTGCACACATACCTTAGAACTAATTATATTAGTATAGTAATAAAAAAAAAATTACAGGTCTGCCAACCTGCAGGACTCTTCACGTCCCCCTGTCACTCACTACCATCAAATGCACTGGCTGATGACAACTTGACAATTCATAAACACAGGGGAGGGGAAGAATTGTAAAAGAATACATGTTCCACGAGTTAAATGGCACCACGAGGAGGCAATCATACAAATTCAGAATGTGGGATATTCTTAAAGGCAACTTGCCTAGCTGCTTCAAAATATCAGTGTTAGAAAAATGCATGAAGAAATGAATGAATGTATCAATGAATAAATGAATGAATGAATGAGGGAACTCTTCTAGATCAAAACAAACTAAAGAGACTCAACGGAATGCAATGTGCAACCCTTGATTAACGTCTAGTTTGGAAACAAGAAAGCCAGAAAGAAGTATTTGGAAGAATTGGGGAATGTGAATGTGGATTAACTATTAGATGATATTGTGGAATCACTGAATTCGAGTTTCTGATGCAGGAGGTGATAATGGTATTGTTGACATGTAAGAGAGTGTCCTTGTTCTTCAGAGCTGCAGGCTGAAACATTTAGTGACACAGTGTCAATATATCTGCAACTTACATTCAAATAGTTTGTATATATATATTATATATATATTTTATATATAGATATTTTATATATATATATGACACCATGGTGAATTATATACATATATACACCTACAAAGAAACAAACAACTAAGGTAAATGATGCACAATCATTAAATCTAGGTGAAGAGTTTATGGGTATGATACAATTTTTTCAACATATCTGTGTGTGGAAAATTTTTCACAATAAAATATTAAGGAAAAAAATAAATTCTCCAAGTGCCTGCCATATCCCTCACTGTGCTAGAGGGTTTTATACATTGTTACAGCCCAGAGAAGGCACACAATAGAGGACTTTTTAGGTCTTCTTAGTTTAGGCAGGTATGTCATCATTTCTTTTGCAATAGATATGCCTACTAATTTTATTTGGACTAACAGGAAGAAAAAGTTTGGCCTCACAACACAATCAATGACAATGGGATGCTGTGTACTTTGAGTGAAGTAACAGCAGGGAGTCTGGAACTAAGATATTGCTACTGTTCATCTACAAAGTATATAATATCCCTAGGTGATGGAGGGAAGACTATAAAACATCCCTATGTTTACTTGTGCAAAGCATGCAGCCATATATTTTCTTTTTGTGTCTATTCACAATGATATGTCAGTCCTGGGTCCCAAGTCCCTGAAAGGAAGGGACAATATCTATCCAAATCACTGCTCATCCACCAGCATGACACCACGGTGAAATAAATATTTAACATGGCAATAAAAATTTGATGGTGAAAAAAAAATTTACCCACTGCTTCATTTCTCTTAGGAATTATATCAAATTCCTACCACTGATAATTAAGTGGCCACAATTCTACATTCAAATAAAAATCAGATACCACCATCAAAGCCTCAATTGCATTGTATAGGTTTTCTTGGTTTAGTCAGTATTTGTGGTACCTGTTTCCTCAGATTGTTCTTCCACAAAGAGTATTTTTGTCTACAATATTCTGATAGACATTCCTCCCCACGTTCTTTCTATGTCTTTATTCATATTTTATTTCCTGAGTCAAGTTCATTATGTGTATTTTCTATTATATATCTGGCTTTTTCCCCTATGAATTTGGTGAGATTTCCTTTATTTAATCTTCTAAGTAATAGGATATAGTACTCCTCACCACCTTTTTTCATTCCTGTCTGTGTAATTTCACAATAAATGTTGTGTTTCCACAAAGCCCTATCAGAGTCCTGCATTGTTAGCACTTCTTTCAGCTGCTGATTCTTCTGTTTTATCTGGTAAATCCCTGCTTGTCAGTTCATGAAATATACAGGTTAGTCGGTATCAACAGCTGCCACTTTCCACTTAGACCTTCTGTGTGTCTTGTGTAATTGTTCTCATTTTGTGCATGGCTGGTGTTAATTTGAGGACAGCTTGGCTGGAGGTATGATGGGGGTAGAGAGGGTGTGGGACAGGAAATCCTAAAGACAGGCTTCTTGACCATTGTGGATGAGTGGATCCTGGGCTGTGCAGATGAGGGTCTGATCTGGCCCTTCTGAAGGGTTGTGGTATAGTACAGGGAGACTTCCTAATACAAAGGCTTTCCTACGGGTAACTTTGCCCTTGCAAGGGAAGCAGGCAGATTGGTATTTTCCCTGGCATAAATGTGGATGTACTTGAAAGGGGAATACATTACTAATTGTCAATTCTTTCTGGCTCTATGGAAAGTGGATTGGTTCTAGCTGAGCTTCGTGAGTTTACTCTTAGGCAGAGAGTAGTTGCTTGGTCCCAGCAGATCCCACTGTGTTATTGAGATTTATGTCTCTGGTCTCACCAAACACTGTTTTCTATAGGAACTGGGGAAGAGCAATCCTGCCTAGGTGGCTTAAGTTAGACCATCAGGCAGCAAAGGAATGTCAGAGACAAGGAGCAGTAAAGGGGCCAGGCTGACATTGCCTGATATTGTCACCAACTGAGGTTCCTGCAGGCCTGATGCAAGACCGACTTGTCCTTGGCAGGAGAGTGCAGGAAGAGAACAGAAATGTCCCTAAAGGTCACTCATCTCGGGCCTTTTCCCTGATCTTCTCCAATGTCAGCAATGAGTACAGTGTATCAGGAAAGCATAAATATCACCTATGTACTCACCAGACCAAAAAAAATAACAGAAGTGATGGTAGAGCGGAAAAGGACACTGTCTGTGTGCCCAGTCATTATTCTAAGAAAAAATTTTACTCACTCCCACTTATAATGAGGGGCCACAATTATACACTCAAATAACATAGTCTGGTAACCACATAAAAGCATCAAGCGTATTGCATTGAGCTATTTCTTAGCACCTGTGCAGTTTCCCAGATTGTTCTTCCACACAGAAGATTTTTTTCTTTTTTGCAATATTCTGAAACTACTTCTTCCCCACTCCCTTTCTAAAATGTGTTTGTTAACATTTTGTGTTCTAAATCAATCTCCCAAGTTTTTATTTTTCATCTCATATCTGGCTTCTTTTAAAATAAATCTTGGGAACATTTTTAAATATAGTCTTCTAAGTAAGCATCTATAGTTCTTCTTACTCCTTTCATGATCTGCAACACATTTCAAATTCCAACATGTGAGAAATGTAAACGCGTGCATCTAAAACTCAACAACTGTGGTAAGAAATGCTTGCTAGAATTTATTATTAATGTCCTTAAGCAGAAGAGAAGACCCTGTTCTGAGAGGAAACCTATGTGTTCAATTAAAGAGAAGTGAGTCTCTCATTAACCACTTGAAGACAATCCCTCTTTTAAAGATATCTGCTTACGTGTTTCTCATACAACTTTATAATAATATGAAGATTTCTGTTGCTTTCTATCACATATGAAGAAGTTGTGACTATATTTCTCTGTGAACTTTGAAATGAGTGAATGATGCAAAACGCCCCCTGACATTGCTAAAACCGTGGTAAGCTGAGGCTAAAGACTTTAGGTTAGTGAGCATTACCTCCTTCCAGCCCAACCACTGACAAAGTAACACCAGCTCTGGGGCCAGGACATTGGAGGTGTCTTAGGCAGAAGCCTGATAGCTATCCATATGATATACAAATTTAACTTTTCATGTACAACTCTCTGACCAATCTCCATCCTGACTTTCTAAAATTTTCAATTTCTTGTCACAAAGAATCCAAATTTTGGTCCCTTATAATGGTATCCAAATTAGCCAATGTTTCGCAAGACACCAAGGAGCGACCAGATATTGGATTTTGAGTATTCCAAAAGGAGAAGAAATGGGAAAGGGAAAGGAAAAATTTTTAAACAAAATATTAGAAAAAAGTTGTCAAGGCTAGCAAGAGATTGGGACACCTAAATATAGGACCTCGAACATATCCAAATTGACCCAACCCCAAAAGGACTTCTCCAAGACACATAAGAGTCAAAATGTCAATAGTCAAAAACAAAGAGAAAACTCTAAAAACTGTAAGATGAAAACATCAAGAAATGTATTAGTGAAGCCTCATCAGATTAGGAGTGATATTCACTGATGAAACAGTACAGACTAGGAGAAAATGAAATTATATATCTAAAGTGTTCAAAGAAAAAAAATCTGCCAGCCACAAGAACTATCTCTGGCAAAGGACACGTTCAAAATGAAATAACAATAAAGTTGTTATTTCAACTTTATGGAAATAAAAGCTGAGAGCAGGTCACCACTAGACCCGCTCTACGAGAAACAGTTAAGGTAATTCTATACCTTGAAGCAAACGGACGATATATACCATCATGAAAACACAAGAAGCAAAAAGAAGTTCAAAGAAGCCAAACTAAACCGGTAATATGGTTCTATCAGAACTCCCAAACAATTTCCCTTGTTCCATGAGATAAATGACCAGGAGCATTGTTGTGGTGAAGGACTCTGATGAAGCTCTCCCAAGCATTTTTCTACGAATGCTTTGGCTAGCTTTCTCAAGACATTCTTATAATAAGCACTTATTGTCATTCTTTGGCCCTCCAGAAAGTCAACAAGCAAAACACTGAGAGATTTAAAAATTATTGAAAAGGGGGGATTCTTTGAATTGGACAGAAAGCAGAATCTTCCTCAGCTTCACCTTGAATTGGCTTGACTGCAACACAAGAGGGTTGTGTCCCAGGAGAAATGAAAATTAACAGAGTGGATGAACTTGTGATGTGATCGAGTAAATTCATGAAGTCCCTGTGGTCTGGGAGTGGTGCATGTGAATCCGTGGAATCCTGGTTACATAATTATGACACTGGTTCATATATTTTGGTATTATGTTTTGTCTTAGAATCACATATTTCACAATTTTAGGATATTAATAGTCTATGAACATATTGTAGCCATGGCTGATTATAGTAAAAATATTTCTGAAGCATATACTATATGCCATTTAATCTTCAGAACCAGCTCATTAAGTAAGAATGCTGTTTACTGCCATCTCAGATTTATAGGTGAGCTGAGTGAGGCACACGCCAAACTTGTTAAAATAGTAATAAGTGGTATAGATGGCAGTCAGTCTTCAGAGCCTACGTTACTGCTTACTATACTCCACTGCTTTCTTGCTATTTACTTTTATATTTATTTACTGCCAAGAAAGTCCGAAGAAACCAGGACCACAAAAGAAACTCAGGTACAAGTGACAGGAAATGAGTAAGGTGAAACTTGCCCTGAAACCTTAAAGATGAGGTAATAAACACTCTTTTCCTGAATAAATATGTTTCTTCCTAAATCCTATACACACATACAAAGGATTCTCCACTCGTGTCTTTTTTTCAACTCTACACAAAATATACACCTTAGAATGTGAACATCTTTGGGACACTCATGTTTACCTCCCACAGACAGTATACGTAACCTTACTCTTCTCAAGTCTGTTTCAGTAGTGTGTGTGGAGATAGTTATCCAGGATTTGATAAAGTGCCACTTACTCTAATTCAGTTGGTTCTCTTTACAGAGAAACATCCCACTTTTCCTCTGGTACCAAAGAGTAGAAACAGTGAATTTATTGATTTAATGGGAATTTCCAGGACAAAAGTCAATTATCTGACATTTGGGAGTGAGGAAAGTTGTACTAGGAGGGATTTTGCAGGTCTGTTGGAAGTTGAAGGAAGACATACATGTTTTTAAGACAAAGAAAATGACTGAGGAAACACATATTTTACTAACTTTGTGATTGGGCATGGGAGTTTTGCAAGGAAGGAAAGGTAAGTGTAATTAACATGTAAATCCAGGCACAGAGTAGTGTTCCATTGGTGACTGTAGGGTACAATCATTAACACAACACAAAGAAAACCTCCTCATTCTAAAAAAAGGAAAAAATGATCCACAGAAGATGGCCGAATAGGAACAGCTCCAGTCTCCAACTCCCAGCGCGAGCGACACAGAAGACCAGTGATTTCTGCATTTTCAACTGAGGTACTGGGTTCATCTCACTGGGGAATGCTGGAGGATCGGTGCTGGTCAGCTGCTGCAGCCCGACCAGCGAGAGGTGAAGCAGGGCGAGGCATCGCCTCACCTGGGAAGCACAAGGGGGAAGGGAATCCCTTTTCCTAGCCAGGAGAACTGAGACACACAACACCTGGAAAATCGGCTAACTCACACCCCAATACTGCGCTTTAAGCAAACAGGCACACCAGGAGATCATATCCCACACCTGGCCGGGAGGATCCCACACCCACGGAGCCTCCCTCATTGCTAGCACAGCAGTCTGTGAACTACCGGCAAGGCAGCAGCGAGGCTGGGGGAGGGGTGCCCGCCATTGCTGAGGCTTAAGTAGGTAAACAAAGCTGCTGGAAAGCTCGAACTGGGTGGAGCTCACAGCAGCTCAAGGACACCTGCCTGTCTCTGTAGACTCCACCTCTGGGGACAGGGCAATAACAAACGCAGCCTAAACCTCTGCAGACGCAAACGACTCTGTCTGACAGCTTTGAAGAGAGCAGTGGATCTCCCAACACGGAGGTTGAGATCTGAGAATGGACAGACTCCCTGCTCAAGTGGGTCCCTGACCCCTGAGTAGCCTAACTGGGAGACATCCCCCACTAGGGGCAGTCTGACACCCCACACCTCACAGGGTGGAGTACACCCCTGAGAGGAAGCTTCCAAAGCAAGAATCAGACAGGTACACTCACTGTTCAGAAATATTCTATCTTCTGCAGCCTCTGCTTCTGATACCCAGGTAAACAGGGTCTGGAGTGGACCTCAAGCAATCTCCAACAGACCTACAGCTGAGGGTCCTGACTGTTAGAAGGAAAACTATCAAACAGGAAGGACACCTACACCAAAACCTCATCAGTACATCACCATCATCAAAGACCAGAGGCAGACAAAACCACAAAGATGGGGGAAAAGCAGGGCAGAAAAGCTGGAAATTCAAAAAAGAAGAGCGCATCTCCCCCTCCAAAGGAGCGCAGCTCATCGCCAGCAATGGATCAAAGCTGGATGGAGAATGACTTTGACGAGATGAGAGAAGAAGGCTTCAGTCCATCAAATTTCTCAGAGCTAAAGGAGGAATTACGTACCCAGCGCAAAGAAACTAAAAATCTTGAAAAAAAAGTGGAAGAATTGATGGCTAGAGTAATTAATGCAGAGAAGGTCATAAACGAAATGAAAGAGATGAAAACCATGACACGAGAAATACGTGACAAATGCACAAGCTTCAGTAACTGACTCGATCAAATGGAAGAAAGAGTATCTGCGATTGAGGATCAAATGAATGAAATGAAGCGAGAAGAGAAACCAAAAGAAAAAAGAAAAAGAAATGAACAAAGCCTGCAAGAAGTATGGGATTATGTAAAAAGACCAAATCTACGTCTGATTGGGGTGCCTGAAAGTGAGGGGGAAAATGGAACCAACTTGGAAAACACTCTTCAGGATATCATCCAGGAGAACTTCCCCAACCTAGTAGGGCAGGCCAACATTCAAATCCAGGAAATACAGAGAATGCCACAAAGATACTCCTCGAGAAGAGCAACTCCAAGACACATAATTGCCAGATTCACCAAAGTTGAAATGAAGGAAAAAATCTTAAGGGCAGCCAGAGAGAAAGGTCGGGTTACCCACAAAGGGAAGCCCATCAGACTAACAGCAGATCTCTCGGCAGAAACTCTCCAAGCCAGAAGAGAGTGGGGGCCAATATTCAACATTCTTAAAGAAAAGAATTTTAAACCCAGAATTTCATATCCAGCCAAACTAAGTTTCATAAGTGAAGGAGAAATAAAATCCTTTACAGATAAGCAAATGCTTAGAGATTTTGTCACCACTAGGCCTGCCTTACAAGAGACCCTGAAGGAAGCACTAAACATGGAAAGGAACAACCGGTACCAGCCATTGCAAAAACATGCCAAAATGTAAAGACCATCAAGGCTAGGAAGAAACTGCATCAACTAACGAGCAAAATAACCAGTTAATATCATAATGGCAGGATCAAGTTCACACATAACAATCTTAACCTTAAATGTAAATGGACTAAATGCTCCAATTAAAAGACACAGACTGGCAAACTGGATAAAGAGTCAAGACCCATCAGTCTGCTGTATTCAGGAGACCCATCTCACACGCAGAGACACACATAGGCTCAAAATAAAGGGATGGAGGAAGATTTACCAAGCAAATGGAGAACAAAAAAAAGCGGGGGTTGCAATACTAGTCTCTGATAAAACAGACTTTAAACCATCAAAGATCAAAAGAGACAAAGAAGGCCATTACATAATGGTAAAGGGATCAATTCAACAGGAAGAGCTAACTATCCTAAATATATATGCACCTAATACAGGAGCACCCAGATTCATAAAGCAAGTCCTTAGAGACTTACAAAGAGACTTAGACTCCCATACAATAATAATGGGAGACTTCAACACTCCACTGTCAACATTAGACAGATCAACGAGACAGAAAGTTAACAAGGATATCCAGGAATTGAACTCATCTCTGCAGCAAGCAGACCTAATAGACATCTATAGAACTCTCCACCCCAAATCAACAGAATATACATTCTTCTCAGCACCACATCGTACTTACTCCAAAATCGACCACATAATTGGAAGTAAAGCACTCCTCAGCAAATGTACAAGAACAGAAATTATAACAAACTGTCTCTCAGACCACAGTGCAATCAAACTAGAACTCAGGACTAAGAAACTCAATCAAAACCGCTCAACTACATGGAAACTGAACAACCTGCTCCTGAATGACTACTGGGTACATAACGAAATGAAGGCAGAAATAAAGATGTTCTTTGAAACCAATGAGAACAAAGATACAACATACCAGAATCTCTGGGACACATTTAAAGCAGTGTGTAGAGGGAAATTTATAGCACTAAATGCCCACAAGAGAAAGCAGGAAAGATCTAAAATTGACACTCTAACATCGCAATTAAAAGAACTAGAGAAGCAAGAGGAAACACATTCGAAAGCTAGCAGAAGGCAAGAAATAACTAAGATCAGAGCAGAACTGAAGGAGATAGAGACACAAAAAACCCTCCAAAAAATCAGTGAATCCAGGAGTTGGTTTTTTGAAAAGATCAACAAAATTGACAGACCACTAGCAAGACTAATAAAGAAGAAAAGAGAGAAGAATCAAATCGACGCAATTAAAAATGATAAAGGGGATATCACCACCGACCCCACAGAAATACAAACTACCATCAGAGAATACTATAAACACCTCTACGCAAATAAACTGGAAAATCTAGAAGAAATGGATAATTTCCTAGACACTTACACTCTTCCAAGACTAAACCAGGAAGAAGTTGAATCCCTGAGTAGACCAATAGCAGGCTCTGAAATTGAGGCAATAATTAATAGCCTACCAACCAAAAAAAGTCCAGGACCAGATGGATTCACAGCGGAATTCTACCAGAGGTACAAGGAGGAGTTGGTACCATTCCTTCTGAAACTATTCCAATCAATAGAAAAAAAGGGAATCCTCCCTAACTCATTTTGTGAGGCCAACATCATCCTGATACCAAAGCCTGGCAGAGACACAACAAAAAAAGAGAATTTTAGACCAATATCCCTGATGAACATCGATGCAAAAATCCTCAATAAAATACTGGCAAACCGGATTCAGCAACACATCAAAAAGCTTATCCACCATGATCAAGTGGGCTTCATCCCTGGGATGCAAGGCTGGTTCAATATTTGCAAATCAATAAACATAATCCAGCATATAAACAGAACCAAAGACAAGAACCACATGATTATCTCAATAGATGCAGAAAAGGCTTTTGACAAAATTCAACAGCCCTTCATGCTAAAAACGCTCAATAAATTCGGTATTGATGGAACGTACCTCAAAATAATAAGAGCTATTTATGACAAACCCACAGCCAATATCATACTGAATGGGCAAAAACTGGAAAAATTCCCTTTGAAAACTGGCACAAGACAGGGATGCCCTCTCTCACCACTCCTATTCAACATAGTGTTGGAAGTTCTGGCTAGGGCAATTAGGCAAGAGAAAGAAATCAAGGGTATTCAGTTAGGAAAAGAAGAAGTCAAACTGTCCCTGTTTGCAGATGACATGATTGTATATTTAGAAAACCCCATTGTCTCAGCCCAAAATCTCCTTAAGCTGATAAGCAACTTCAGCAAAGTCTCAGGATACAAAATTAATGTGCAAAAATCACAAGCATTCTTATACACCAGTAACAGACAAACAGAGAGCCAAATCAGGAATGAACTTCCATTCACAATTGCTTCAAAGAGAATAAAATACCTAGGAATCCAACTTACAAGGGATGTAAAGGACCTCTTCAAGGAGAACTACAAACCACTGCTCAGTGAAATAAAAGAGGACACAAACAAATGGAAGAACATACCATGCTCATGGATAGGAAGAATCAATATCGTGAAAATGGCCATACTGCCCAAGGTAATTTATAGATTCAATGCCATCCCCATCAAGCTACCAATGAGTTTCTTCACAGAATTGGAAAAAACTGCTTTAAAGTTCATATGGAACCAAAAAAGAGCCTGCATCTCCAAGACAATCCTAAGTCAAAAGAACAAAGCTGGAGGCATCACGCTACCTGACTTCAAACTATACTACAAGCCTAGAGTAACCAAAACAGCATGGTACTGGTACCAAAACAGAGATATAGACCAATGGAACAGAACAGAGTCCTCAGAAATAATACCACACATCTACAGCCATCTGATCTTTGACAAACCTGAGAGAAACAAGAAATGGGGAAAGGATTCCCTATTTAATAAATGGTGCTGGGAAAATTGGCTAGCCATAAGTAGAAAGCTGAAACTGGATCCTTTCCTTACTCCTTATACGAAAATTAATTCAAGATGGATTAGAGACTTAAATGTTAGACCTAATACCATAAAAATCCTAGAGGAAAACCTAGGTAGTACCATTCAGGACATAGGCATGGGCAAAGACTTCATGTCTAAAACACCAAAAGCAACGGCAACAAAAGCCAAAATTGACAAATGGGATCTCATTAAACTAAAGAGCTTCTGCACAGCAAAAGAAACTGCCATCAAAGTGAACAGGCAACCTACAGAATGGGAGAAAATTTTTGCAATCTACTCATCTGACAAAGGGCTAATATCCAGAACCTACAAAGAACTCAAACAAATTTACAAGAAAAAAACAAACAACCCCATCAAAAAGTGGGCAAAAGATATGAACAGACATTTCTCAAAAGAAGACATTCATACAGCCAACAGACACATGAAAAAATGCTCATCATCACTGGCCATCAGAGAAATGCAAATCAAAACCACAATGAGATACCATCTCACACCAGTTAGAATGGCGATCATTAAAAAGTCAGGAAACAACAGGTGCTGGAGAGGATGTGGAGAAATAGGAACACTTTTACACTGTTGGTGGGATTGTAAACTAGTTCAACCATTATGGAAAACAGTATGGCGTATCCTCAAGGATCTAGAACTAGATGTACCATATGACCCAGCCATCCCATTACTGGGTATATACCCAAAGGATTATAAATTATGCTGCTATAAAGACACATGCACACGTATGTTTATTGCAGCACTATTCACAATAGCAAAGACTTGGAATCAACCCAAATGTCCATCAGTGACAGATTGGATTAAGAAAATGTGGCACATATACACCATGGAATACTATGCAGCCATCAAAAAGGATGAGTTTGCGTCCTTTGTAGGGACATGGATGCAGCTGGAAACCATCATTCTTAGCAAACTATCACAAGAACAGAAAACCAAACACCGCATGTTCTCACTCATAGGTGGGAACTGAACAATGAGATCACTTGGACTCAGGAAGGGGAACATCACACACCGGGGCCTATCATGGGGAGGGGGGAGGGGGGAGGGATTGCATTGGGAGTTATACCTGATGTAAATGACGAGTGGATGGGTGCAGCACAGCAACATGGCACCAGTATACATATGTAACAAACCTGCCCGTTATGCACATGTACCCTACAACTTAAAGTATAATAATAATAAATAAATTAAAAAAAAAAAAAAAAGGAAAAGATACTCACTACTGAATGGACCTCAGTAGTTGCAGCTGTCATCTGACTTTCTAGCAGGGCTAACTAGGAGGCAGCAGAACCATGCCTATCACTCCCCACTCTGGTCTCCATATTGAAATCAGCTCTAGAACAGTGGCTTCTTATAGAGGTCAGGTGAGGACTGAAGAATCAGAGATGGGAGACTTTTCCTCCTTCTCTGTAGGTGTCTACTCCTCTGCTGCCCCCAAGAAGAGAGACGTTTAGAGACTCCCTCCATAGAGCTGCTTCACATGGCAGCTGGGTGTTCCCAGTGCCAGTGATGTCTGAGAGAAAGAGACAGAGGAAGAGTGAGAGAGGGAGAGAAGGGGTGAACTGAAAAATAAAAGAAGAAGCTACAGTTTCAATTATAATGTAATCTCAGTGGTAACATACCACCATTTCTGCCATATTTTGTTGGTCACAGAAACCACAGAAACCAATCTTGATATAATGTAGTGGGGACTACGTAAGAGTACTCATATTAGATAGTAGAGATATTGCATAAGACTATCTCAGAGTGACAACGATTTGATAAATAATTAAAGCAGGTTTAGGAGAATAAGGGGTTCTGTGTATTCGAAGAAGGCTTTAATGTGATAAGATGTGTGCATACTTGAATAAAACGCAAACACATGCCTGATAAAGTTAGGAATAAACTTGGCATGTTGAAAGAATGTTAAGAAGGCCAACTGTAGTGTCCAAATAAATCAACAGATTCAATCTTTATCAAAATATCAATGTCATTTTTCAAAGAATTGGTTAAAAAAATTCCAAAATTACTCATGGAAGCAAAAAAATAAAAGAACCAAAAGACCCAAAGCAATCCTAGGGAAAATAAACAAATTTGGAAGTGTTGCATTGCCTGAATTCAAATTATGTAACAAGACCAAAGTAGTGAAAACAGGATATGACTGGTCTAAAAATAAGCATATGGATCAGTGGAACAGAATAAAAGATCCAGAAACGAAGCAACATATTTGCAGGCAACTGATCTTTAACGATGCAGACAAGAAATCACACTTCGGAAACACCACACATTTCAGTAAATGATGCTGAGAAAATTGGATTGCCATATGCAGAAGAATGAACCTGGAACCCTATCTCTCACATCTCTCATATAGAAAACTAACTCAGGATGGATTAAAGACTTAAATGTAGAGCCTGGGCATATATTAATGCAAGAAGAAAACTGCTGGACATTGGCTGAGAAAAGAACTTATGGCTAAGACGTGAAAACCAAAACCACAGGCAACAAATACCAAATTGGACAAATGGCACTTAATTTAGCTAAAATATTCTACAAACAAAATAAATCACCAGTGTCAACAGACAAACTGCAGAGAGAAAATATTTGTAAACTATGCATCCTACGGGGAACTAATATGCTGAGTATACAAGGAACTCAAACTACTCAACAACAACAAAAATCAATTAAAAACAGACAGAGGACATGAATAGATGTGTTTCAAAAGAAGACATACAAATGGCCAACAGTAAATGAAAACATGTTCAACATCACTAATCGTCAGAGTAATGTGAATGAAAACCACAGTAAGATATCATCTTACCTCAGTCAGAATGACTGTGAATAAAAGGGTGAAAAATAACAGCTGTTGGCAAGGATATGGAGAAAGGAGAACTCTTATACACCCTTGGTGGGAATGTAAATCAGTACACCTTCTATGGAAAACAGTACGATTTCTCAAAGAACTAAAGCTAGAACATTTCCATTGTGCAGTCCTACTACTGGGTATCTCCTCAAAGGAAAAGTAGTCAATGTATCAAATATATACATTTATCTGTATGTTTACTGTAGCAATATTCACAGAAAAAAAGATATTGAATCAACAATTTATCCATCAATGAAGGATTGGATTAAAACTACAACTATATATATACAATACCACACTACTCAGTCAGAAAGACAGAATGAAATCACATGTATTGTGAAAATATGCATGGAAATGGGACTCTTTTTCTTAAGCAAAACAGGCTCGATATTGAAAATCAAATATAACATGTTCTCACTGGTAAGTGGTTGCTAAAGAATGTGTTTGCATGGATGTGGAGAGTGAAATGACAGACAATGAATACTTGGGAGTATGGGAGGCAGAGGGATTGTATAGTGAGGTATTAATAAATGCAGTGTTTGTTATTTGAGCGATGAGTACCATAATGCCATGACCTAAGCACTACATAATCTTAGTAACAAAATCAAACTTGTATTTCTGCAAAAATGTTTATTTTAATAAACAGAAAATCTAAACATAATGCTTCTGTACCCCGCCATAAAAAGAAGACAATGACCAGTGTTGCCATAGCAGAATGAATTAGGTGTAGAGCATCCCCCAATTCCACAGAGAGTTAGGGGGCAATACATAGCACTTTAGCATAGGTAAAAATTAGCAGCTGGGTGCAGTGACTCACATCTGTAATCCCAGCACTTTCAGAGTATGCAGCAGGCGGTTGACAATGTCAGGAGTTTAAGACAAACCTGGCCAACTTCGTGAAACTCTGACTCTATTAAAATTCAGAAAATTAGCTGGGTGTGGTGGCACGCACCTGTAACCCCAGCTACATGGGAGGCTGAGGCAGTAGAATCGCTTAAACCTAGGAGGCGGAGGTTGCAGCGAGCTGAGAACTTGCCACTGCACTCCAGCCTGGGAAACAGAGCAAGACTCTGTCTCAAAAAAAAAAAAAAGAAAAGGAAAAAAGCATCTGGTTCTTACAGAGTAAAAGTGGTAGCAATCAACTGGAAAACATAGAAAACTAATATAATTTTTAAACGGCCAGAGTGGGTAATTGACTGTTGGGAAACAAATAGAACTATTTGGTGTAAACTGCAGATGAGGCTTGCTTAGATGGGCTGATAAATATGAAAGTAATGAAACAAGCTGCAGTAGGACATTATTTTGAAGCTTGAACTTCTCAATGATAACATAGCTTATTTGACTAGATGTAATGCGATGAAAGAGGAAAAGAGAAGAGTCAAGAAAAAATCCTAGTTTGCTTAATTAATTAGATGAATTCTTTATCAAGACAAAAAATACTTGGAAGAGGAAGAACTTTGTAGCTGTAGGAGGGAAGAGGCAGAGGTAGGAGAAACCCTAGGAGAGAGGGGGAGGTTCCTGGAAAGATTGACAGAGTGTTCCCAAAACAAGAGTAAGATCAATGGTGTTAAACTACCAAGGAGTCAAGGAGATGCAGGACTGAGGATTGACTCCTAAATGAGTGGAATGGAGGCAATACATGACCTTCACAGACTGGAAGGGGAAAGAACAAAAGCATCTATAATGTGTGCATAAGAAAAAATTGGAAGTAGGGGAATGAGGAAATAATCACATACATAAGTTTCAAGAACTTTTGCAATAAAAATGGCAGTGAAATAATATGGTAGGAAAGAAGCACTAAGTCTTAGGAAGGCTTCTGTAGAAATGCATGATGTTTCAACAGGCTTTGGCTGATTGAAATAATCCCATAGAGCATAGATGTAAGAATCAGGAGAAAAAAGGGTCACATGCAGAAGCAAAATCGTTGACTGGGCAATGTGGTTCAGAATCAGGTGGGAAGTTAAGAGATAGGAGTAGGAAGGCTTCACCTGTGATAATAGGTGAGAAACCAGAGAGAAACCGGAGATGTGGGCTTCAACTGAATGTGGGTTGCTCAACTTACTGGTGGTTATGGTGAGATCATCCTGTTCTGATTTTTCTGACTTTTTAGTGAATTAGCTGAGGTTATCAGTGGGCACAGAGGCAGTTTCTATATTCAACCTTCTTTGCTTGAGAAGCAGACATGCCAATATCTGCAAGATTTTTAGTATGTATGTTATGTCATTAGCCTCCATACCCTAAATTAGTTGTTATGATTATTCTCATTTTAGATGTGTATATTGAAGCCTAGAGAGTCTAAGTTTCCTTTTAAGTGTCACAAGATAGTAAGAAAAAGAGTTAGGTCTTCATTAAAATCTGAGAGTGTCCAAATTCTTTGTTCCTCTAAATCATGCTGCCTCTTTAATGAAATCCATTCAGGTTTCATTAAAGAATGGTGAGAAACATAGAAAGAGAGATAAGTGATCACTGTTAAAATAGGGTAAATGGGAGAGAAGGTTGTGGGGTTAAGAAACACAGAACCATATTCATTCCCTTGAAACCAAACTCCGTTTCTTAGAAATTATAAGGATTTCTTTCAGCTTCTGTGACTTTTTGGCATTTGTTACGTTTCTTTCTCCTTAAGATTTCTGGAATATCAGTAAACAATCTGAAAATAATTTTAAAATTTCTCTTGGTGCTATAGAAGTCAGACAAAGGGCCAGGCAAGGTGGCTCACACCTATAATCCCAGCAGTTTCAGAGGCCAAAGCAAGTGGATCGCCTGAGGTCAGGAGATGGGAATCAGCCTGGCTAACATGGTGAAACCTCATTTCTACTAAAAATACAAAAATTAGCCATGCATGATGGTGGGCACCTATAACCTCAGATACTTGGAAGGCTGAGGCAGTAGAATAGCTTGAAGCCAGGAGATGCAAGGGGCACTGGGCCAAGAATGTGCCACTGCACTCCAGCTTGGGTGAAAAAAATCCATCTCAGGGGTGGGAAATAATAGAAAACAGGGAAGTAGAGAAACAGTAAAACCTTTTTTCATGGCAGCTGGCTAAATTAGGATTAAGCAGGAGGGAAGCTTCCTGGAGCATCAAGGAGAAGGGTTCCTGGATGTTCTTATAATGTCATCTTGGTCCTCAGATCCCACATTCACAAACATTGAGAAACAGACACCACAATCAGAAATTGCAAGCTGATTATTTTATTGGTATATTGAAGTTACAGCTATGACCACCTTCTTCCAATGTCACGGCATTTGAATCATTTGAATCACTGTCGTCTTCTTTTTCACTTCCTGAAACAAACAGAGAAGGAAGTTCATAGACCAGACTTGACATGGCGGGAAATGTCTAATTCCTCCCTGGTGTTACTGCAGTAGAGTACATGAGAGCCCATCCCCTCTCTCCCCATCCCTTCTACCTCCTGTGTTTCCTTTCTAAGTTTTTGTGTTCTCCCTCTTTTGATGCCCTTCCCTTGCACAAAATGTGCTCCAAATCATTCCTTACATGATGAAGAGATAAGATCATTCCTAGCTTGTTATTACTTACTGCTGAGTTTGTTCAGGGATATATTTACACGGATGGTAACTGGAACATATTCTATAATAGTGAGAAGTTGAAACCACCCTCAGTGTCCAGTAACAAGGATTGGTTAAAAAAATCACAGTGTAGTCACATAATGGAGTAGCATAAAATTGTAAAATCAAACAGATAACCACTGAAGAGATCTACTTAGCTTCATAAACTCATGTGGAAATGTTGAAAGAAATGTATTTTTTAAATGACTAACATATGTACCTGCGTATAAATCATGGCATTACTTCTGGGGGGAAAATATTCTAATTGTCCATGTACACATAAATACTTCAAAAAGAAGATGCCCTAAAGTTAACAGTGGTAGTTTTCTGAAGAAAGGAAGCCATGTAGGATGAGTTGTGTCTTTAAATTTAGCTTCATATGTTTCCATTCCATTAGATATTTGTGGTAAGCTTAATCACGTACTTAACTGGAAAGTAGGAATTTTAAAAATGAGACACCATTTAGCTGCTGAAACTTCAGGGACCACTTGGCAGGAATACTGGACTAGAGAGGCTGGAGTGAGGCAGTAGTGAGCAAACAGTGCTCAGGTGAAAATTCTAAGTGGGAGGTCTCTGAGTGTGTGCACAGAAAACAGAGTGCCAGAGCGAACATGGTACTACTTCCTCATTGCCAATACCATTTAAAACAGATTATTAGGAATATTGCTTCTCAACATGAGAATTCCTTAAAGAGCTTGTTACAAATATAGGGCCTTGTTACCCATTTCTAGAATATCTGAACACAAATCTTTAGAAATGGGTTCTACGACAAAACAATGTCAATGGGCTTTTAGTTGATTCTTTGTCACAGTAAAGCTGGAGACCTGTAGCAATTAGAGCACTTGGTGAAGAATCAACTGGAATCATACCTCTCATTGGATCCTAGATTACTGGGGAGACTGTCCCTGGGGAGGTCCAGCGGGTCTGCCCCCTTGAGGAGCGGATGGTGGTCCCTGGGGCCTTCCAGCAGGAGGTGGCTGAGCCTGCTGGGCATTGCCTCCTTGTTGGGGTGGTCCTTGTGGCCTTCCTGGAGGTGGGGGACCTTGAGGTTTGTTGCCTCCTTGTTGGGGTGGTCCTTGTGGCTTTCCTGGAGGTGGGGGACCTTGAGGTTTGTTGCCTCCTTGTTGGGGTGGTCCTTGTGGCTTTCCTGGAGGTGGGGGACCTTGAGGTTTCTTGTCTCCTTGTTTGGGGGGTCCTTGTGGCTTTCCTGGAGGTGGGGGACCTTGAGGTTTCTTGCCTTCTTGTTTGGGGGGTTCTTGTGGCTTTCCTGGAGGTGGGGGACCTTGAGGTTTGTTGCCTCCTTGTTGGGGTGGTCCTTGTGCATTTCCTGGAGGAGACTGGGGACCTTGGGGCTTCTTGCCTCCTTGTTGGGGTTGTCCTTGTTGATGTTCTGGAGGAGAAAGAGAGAAGAGAAAGACAGAGTAAAAGCTCACACAAGATTCACTGAATAGTGGCAGTAAATTTTGATCAGCTAGAGTAACAAGCTGAAGGGGGAAACGCACAAAAATGGGACCAAGACACTAATTACTTTGCATTTTCGGTGAAGACATAGAACTCTGGAATAGAACGCTGGGGAAGAACAAAGCAGTTGGGGGACTCTCAGTATAAAGAGGAGTCAGAAAGAGGATGTTGCACATTTGTCTGTCGTCTCCCAGCAGGCACTCCTGGTCGGGGAATGAGACAACCCACTCCTGTTGACATCTAAGCCAAGCATCTCTCCCATTCAATTTTGTGGCCTGCTCACGGTCCCCAGAATCAAGCTTGCAGGAAGATTGCCTGTATTATTAGGGGCACTAATATTCATCAATTCCTGAAAGGTTAATGTTGATAAGAAGACACTGGAGAGCTCATCCATTCATCAGCAGAAAAAGACAGTCAAAACAGATTGAGAACGAACTGGGATTTACCTGATATTAGGGAGGGAGATTCTTCCTGGCCGACATCTAGAAGAGAAGCACAGGACGATGGGAAAAGTTACATCTGGAATCTTTCAAGATTCACAAGTGTTCTACAGGGAAAAGGGTCTTGTCACCACACCCCATGCATCTCCTAAGTTAACTCGTCAGCCACTGTCTGTGAAGCAGCTGAAAGGGAGGAAGGTGTAAGGGGAGGCACGGTTCTTAGGACAGAGCAGCAGCCCTGAACTCAACATAGAAGAGCCCCTTTTTTCCCTCCCTAGCATCCTCAAGACTTACTGCTAATTTAGTTTACACATGCCAGGGACTTCAATGTGATAGTTTGGTATTCCTATGCCCTCCACCTCCTAGAAATACATTGCTTCTGTATGCATGCTTTCTCAATTGGCGTAACCAGAATTAATCATTGCAATACAATCTTACCCATCCCACTCCCAGCACATTGAAATACCTCATGTACGGTAGAGATAAATGACAATGATTGGCTCTGATATTTCTATATCTCTAGTTAGACAGAGACAAGTGTTCCATCCAATTCTCGGTCTCTTCAGAATCTCTGATGTGTATTTATCTCCATCATCGATGCTGATTCACTGCACAGCAAGGACACCATCATCCCTCTATACTTACTGAGATCAGTATAGGATGCTCACAGCTGGACTTCCCTGAATCTGCCTTGCATTTTCCACTGCATCCTTCACAGCACAATCTTATCCCTCTATAAATGCAAATCTTACCTTCTCATTCCCCTGGAACAAATTCTTTATTGGATTTCATTGTACGTTAAATAAATTAGAAACCCTTAGTGTGGAATGAGGGTGCAATTGGTCTCCTGATCCCAGGCCTGAAAACTCTGCAGGCCCATCTGGGTTTTCATTCTCTTCTCTTCCCCCTAATTACCATTATCACCTCCTAACCCCACACAGAGTCATTGCATCCTCTTCCCCTTCTGTTTTACCTTCATGTAAGTTCTGAGCTGAGCTCAGGGCCAGCAGGGCCACTGACAGCAGAATCAACAGCATCTTGCAGGAGGCTCTGGAGTTGCTCCCAACACTGTGCTGGGAGGAATGGGACAGCTCCCTTTATAAAGAGAAGCAAAACAATGGCAGCTTTCAGCTCCACACTGCAGGGGCCTCACCACCTCAGACTGGGCTCTGCTTTGCTCACTGCAGGTCAGGTGTATCCCTTATCTCTCTTTGATACTCTAGCCCAGAGGGATGGGTTGGGTCAGATATGTTGTTAGTGTCTTATTTCTAAAAGGTACAACTGTGACTTGAACAATGGTTTGAAGGAACTGTGTCCAAGCCATCAGCACTGTGTCATAATTGAACTTTAGATATCATTAGAGTTTCAGTCTTTTAGGTAAGACTATTATCCACTTTTCACTGGGTTACTTATTTCTGTTTATGTGTGTGTGAGCAGCGATGCTACAGCCAGCAATGAAGATGGTCAATATCTCTGGATCTTTTTATGCCCTATTTCCATCTCTTGTGACGTGTGTGTACAGGTATTTTCATCTTTAGCTAAATTTTTGATGTGATGGGGATGGCTTCTGCTATCTATGAGATGTGTGAGGACAGCACACTCCTGGGCACACATAGATGACAGAAAGCTGCCCCACAGCCTGCTCAGGCTACAGATATTGTTCAAGCTTCTGTGGATCTCACTCAGCTCAGGCAAAGCTTGGTGCTGTACAACACAGGAAGGCTGAAATTGTGTATTTTAAAGTATTTTTAGGGGTTATTAATGCAAAATGAACACAGAAACCACCAGGAGATTTCTAGACCTAAGAAAACAGAATACAGAGTTCTGTGAGGGAGCCAGGCGATGTTATGTCGCTAAAACTTCCTTCATGCTCTTCCCTTTCTCTAGAATATTCTATAAAATTCAGCCACTCCTGTGCCGTTTGCCAAGATCATTGGAAAAGCGCAGTATTAGGGTGGGAGTGACCTGATTTTCCCGGTGCCGTCTGTCACAGCTTCTGTTGGCTGGGAAAGGGAATTCTATTTACAATAGCAAAGACTTGGAACCAACCCAAATGCCCATCAATGATAGACTGGATTAAGAAAATGTGGCACATATACACCATGGAATACTATGCAGCGATAAAACCTCTGTAAGGACATGGATGAAGCTGGAAAGCATCATTCTCAGCAAACTATTGCAAGGACAAAATAAACAAATACTGCATGTTCTCACCATAGATGGGAATTGGACAATGAGAACACTTGGACACAGGGAGGGGAATATCACACACCGGGGCCTGTCGTGGGATGGGGGAGGGGCGACGGATAGCATTAGGAGATATACCCAATGTAAATGACGAGTTAATGGGTACAGCACACCAACACGGCACATGTATACATATGTAACAAACCTGCACGTTGTGCACATGTACCCTAGAACTTAAAGTATAACAAAAAAAACAAATTTTAAAAAAACATATCAGTGTTATAAAAATGTATGAATAAATGAATGAAAGAATGAATGCGTGAATGAGGGAACTCTTCTAGATCAAAACAAACTAAAGAGACTCAACGGAATGCAATGTGCAACACTTGATTAACGTCTAGTTTGGAAACAAGAAAGACAGAAAGAAGTATTTGGAAGAATTGGGGAATGTGAATGTGGATTAACTATTAGACGATATTGTGGAATCACTGAATTCAAGTTTCTGATGCAGGAGGTGATAATGGTATTGTTGATGTATAAGAGAGTGTCCTTGTTCTTCAGAGCTGCAGGCTGAAGCATTTAGTGACAGAGTGTCAAGATATCTGCAACTTACTTTCAAATAGTTTAACAATAAAATATATATATATATAATATATCTATATATAACACCATGGTGAAATACACACACACACACACACACACACACACACACACACACACACCTAGAAAGAAACAAGCAACTAAGGTAAATGATGAACAATCATTAAATCTAGGTGAAGAGTTTATGGGGTATGATACAATTTTTTCAACATTTCTGTGTGTGCAAAATTTTTCACAATAAAAAACTGAGGCAAAAATAAATTCTCCAAGTGACTGCCATGTCCCTCACTGTGCTAGAGGGTTTTATACATTGTTACAGCCCAGAGAAGGCACACAGAAGAGGACTTTTTAGGTCTTCTTAGTTTTGGCAGGTATGTCATCATTTCTTTTGCAATAGATATGCCTACTAATTTTATTTGGACTAACAGGAAGAAAAGGTTTGGCCTCACAACACAATCAATGACAATGGGATGCTGTGTGCTATGAGTGAAGTAACAACAGGGAGCCTGGAACTAAGATATTGCTACTGTTCACCTACAAAGTATATAACATCCCTAGGTGATAGAGGGAAGACTATAAAACATCCCTGTGTTTACTTGTGCAAAGCATCCAGCCATATATTTCCTTTTTGTGTCTATTCACAATGATATGTCAGTCTTGGATCCCAAGTCCCTGAGAGGAAGGGACAATATCTATCCAAATCACTGCTCATCCACCAGCATGATACCACGGTGAAATAAATATTTAACATGACAATAAAAAGTTGATGGTGAAAAAAAAAATTCACCCACTGCTTCATTTCTTTTAGGAATTATATCAAATTCCTACCACTGATAATTAAGTGGCCACAATTCTACACTCAAATAAGATAATCAGACACCACCATCAAAGCCTCAATTGCATTGTATTGGTTTTCTTGGTTTAGTCAGTATTTGTGGTACCTGTTTCCTCAGATTGTTCTTCCACAAAGAGTATTTTTGTCTACAATATTCTGATAGGCATTACTCCCCATGTTCTTTCTACTACATCTTTATTCATATTTTATTTCCTGAGTCAAGTTCATTATGTGTATTTTTTATTATATATCTGGCTTTTTCCCCCAAGAATTTGGTGAGATTTCCTTTATTTAATCTTCTAAGTAACAGGATATAGTACTCCTCACCACCTTTTTTCATTCCTGTCTGTGTAATTTCACAATAAATGTTGTGTTTCCAAAACACCCTATCAGAGTCCTGCATTGTTAGCACTTCTTTCAGCTGCTGATTCTTCTATCTTTTAAATCCTTGCTCATTAGTTCATGGAACATACAGATTAGTCAGTATCAACAGCTGACATTTTCCACTTAGACCTTTTGTGTGTCTTGTGTAATTGTTCTCATTTTGTGCACAGCTGGTGTTAATTTGAGGACAGCTTGGTTGGAGGTATGATGGGGGTAGAGAGGGTGTGGACAGGAAATCCTAAAGACAGGCCTCTTGACCATTGTGGATGAGTGGATCCTGGGCTGTGCAGATGAGGCTCTGGTCTGGCCCTTCTGAAGGGTTGTGGGTAATAGCACAGGGAGACTTCCTAATACAAAGGCTTTCCTACGGGTAACTTTGCCCTTGCAAGGGAACCAGGCAGATTGGTATTTTCCCTGGCATAAATATGGATGTACTGGAAAGGGGAATACATTACTAATTGTCAATTCTTTCTGGCTCTATGGAAAGTGGATTGGTTCTAGCTGAGCTTCATGAGTTTTCTCTTAGGCAGAGAGTAGTTGCTTGGTCCCAGCAGATCCCGCTGTATTATTGAGATTTGTGTCTCTGGTCTCACCAAACACTGTTTTCCATAGGAACTGGGGATGAGCAATCCTGCCTCGGTGGCTTAAGTTAGACTATCAGGCAGCAAAGGAATGTCAGAGACAAGGAGCAGCAAAGAGGCCTGGCTGACATTGCCTGATATTGTCACCAACTGAGATTGCTGCAGGCCTGATGTAAGACCGACTAGTCCTTGGCAGGAGAGTACAGGAAGAGAATAGAAATGTCCCTAAAGGTCACTCTTCTCAGGCCTTCTCCCTGATCTTCTCCAATGTCAGCAGTGAGTAAAGTGTATCAGGAAAGCATAAATATCAGCTATGCACTCACCAGACAAAAAAAAACAGAAGTGATGGTAGAGCTGAAAAGGACACTGACTGTGTGCCCAGTCATTATTCTAAGAAAAATTTTTAATCACTCCCATTTATAATGAGGGGCCACAATTATACACTCAAATAACATAGTCTGGTAACCACATAAAAGCCTCAAGGCTATTTCATTGGTCTATTTCTTAGCACCTGTGCAGTTTCCCAGATTGTTCTTCCGCACAGAAGATTTTTTTCTTTTTGCAGTATTCTGAAACTACTTCTTTCCCACTCTCTTTCTAAAATGTATTTGTTAACATGCTGTGCTCTAAATCAATCTCCCAAGTTTTTATTTTTCATCTCATGCCTGGCTTCTTTTAAAATAAATCTTGGGAACATTTTTAAATATAGTCTTCTAAGTAAGCATCTATAATTCTTCTTACTCCTTTCATTTTATTTTTTTCCTTTTAAATTTTGGATTAACATGCTGTGTTTCCAAAGTCTTCTTAGTTTGTGTTGGTAGCTCTCATTTCATCTGCTGACTTTTCTGTTATATCAAGTAGTTCCTCCCCATCCTTTCATCTTCTTCATGGAAAGTATAGGATAGTCAGTATCAACAGCTGCCACTTACCATTTCAGGCCTTGAATAAGTCTTCTACTGTCATTCAGTTTTTTTCAGGGATAGTGATAACTTCAGGATGGCCTTGTTAGAGGTATGGTGGGTGGGAGTGTGACTGGAAATCCTAAAGACAGGCCACTTCATCAGTGGGATGAGTGGATCCTGTGTTGTACACTTAAGAATCTGCTCCCGCTCTTCCTGAAGTGTTTGAGAATATAAGGAGATTTCAAAAAGTTTGTGGAAGAATGTAATTACAATATGAAACTAGACATTATAAACTTTATTTCTTAACATTAGTTCCATCACATTCAAGAAGCTTTTGTAAGTGCTTCTACTAATAATTTACCTTATCTACAAAGAACTGAAGGTCCTGGGAATTTCACCATATACATGTAGTCTTTTTACATTATTAACTGAAGAAAACAGAGTGTACTTTAAAGATTTTTTAATATTAGGGAAAAAAAAGAAATCAAAAGAAACTGCATCAGTACTGTAAGTTGGAGGCCTAGTGATTTTCTTTTTTTTTTTTTTTTCTTTTTTATTTCCATAAGTTATTGGGGAACAGTTGGTGTTTGGTTACATGAGTAAGTTCTTTAGTGGTGATTAGTGAGATTTTGGTGCACCCATCATCTGGGGGTTATACACTGCACCCAGTTTGCAGTCTTCTATCCCTCACCCCCTTCTCAGCATTTCCCTCTGAGTTCCCAAAATTCATTGTGTCCTTTTTTTTTTTTAGACAGAGTCTTGCTCTGTTGCCTAGGCTTGAGTACAGTGGCACGATCTTGGCTCCATCTCCCATGTTCAAGCAATTCTCCTGCCTCAGCCTCCCAAGTAGCTGGAATTACAGCTGTGTGCCACCATGCCCGGCTAACTTTTTTTCTTTTTCTTTTTCTTTTTTTGTTTTTTAGTAGAGACAGGGTTTCACCATGTTGGTCGGGCTGGTCTTGAACTCCTGACCTCAGATGATCCACCTGCCTCGACCTCCCAAAGTGCTAGAATTACAGGCTTGAACTGCCATGCCCGGCCCATTGTGTCGTTCTTATGCCTTTGTATCCTCATACCTTAGCTAAGATTTATGAATGAGAACATAGGATGTTTATTTTCCAGCCCTAAGATACTGCACTTAGAATGATAACACCGAGTTGTAAGAGAGCTTGGAGAAAGTTAACCAAAACTTTAGCAGATAAATTCCCAGAAAACCTTCAGCAGAGACTCCTTGTCCATCCCCACAATGCTCCTGCTCATTCCTCTCATGAAACAGGGGCAATTTTACCAGACTTCTGATGGAAAATCCCTTGGCATCTGATCTCATCCATTTATCTGCTAAAGATTTGGCTTTCTCCAAACTCCAAACTCTCCCATATATCGATGTTATCATACTTTGACCCTCCAGAAAGTTAACAGCCAACATACCCTGAGCATCCATAAACACTGTTGCCATGATGTTTGCTCTTGTTGCATTTACTTAGACTAGACAACTCCCACCTTGGGGTGGCCACTGCTTTGACTGTGTTTTCCCTTAGGATGGCACTGGTAAAGCCATGTTTGATTTCCTATTACAACTCTTCAAAGAAACGCTTTAGGATCTGGATCCTACTTGTTAAAGTTTTCGCTGAACCTTCTGTACTTGTCTGTAGCTGACTTAGGTACAGCAGTTTTGCCCCTATCAAGTGGATAGTTTGCTCAACATTAATTTTCAGCCAGAAAAAAAAAATATGTAATCTGAACCAATTGATTTTCTTCTTGTGCTATCTCTTGTTTCTGCTGTTAATTATCAGACCTCTTAAACTGGGCCTAAAGAAGATAAAATTTTTGCCCATAAGTTGATGTGGATGGTTTACTGCTGCAAGGTTCACCTTCACCATCATGTCATCACTTCTTAAAATGAGTTATCCATTTGTGAAGGGCTGATCTACTTGGGCACAAATATTTTGTAATGCATCAGCGATGTCACCATCCCTCCACCCAAGCTCCATCATAAACTTGATATTTGTTCTTGCTGCAATTTTAGTAGAATATTTGCTGCTCTGATAGAGGCTGTTTTCAAACTGCTGTCTCAACCATCTTAGTGCCTGAATTAGATCCTGTTCAGACATGTTGCAACAAGTAAGTACAAATCTATTTTGGTACAAAAAATTTTCATATACACACTTAATTTTTTTAAATGATAATGTATTTTCTACAAAGAGTTTGAAGACCCCTTATAGTATTGGAAGTCCTCCTCATACAATGAGGCTTGTTGCAGATTCCTCTGCCATTGGCTGGTGATCAGGCAGATTGTTGTTTTCCTCCCTGACCCGCTCTGGCATATTAGGGATGTTTGCTAAATAGGAAATATATTACCATTTGGCAATTCTTCTTTGGCTATGTGATAATAAAACAGTTGTAGGCTGGCTTGGCCTAGCAGATATGCTAATGTTAGTGGGATGATGGTCATTGGTTTCTACCCACACCATTTGGACAGGGGAACTGGAGATGAATGCTCCTGTCTAGTGACTTACAGTGGACCTTCAACTAGGAAAGGAAGATCAGAGGGAAGGAGCAGACAGGAGTGCCTCGCAGACTTGCCTCATTGCATAGGTTGCTGTAGAAGTGGTAATCCTGGTGAAGTAAGGCTTCCCCTTGGCTTCTCCTTCCCCTTACAGGAAGACAGCAGGCGTTGCCTTCAAATATCACTCAGCTCAGGCCCTTTCCCTGACATTTTCCAATGTCAGCAATGAGTGAAAGAGATTAGTGTATTAGGGAAGAATAAATATCAGCTATGAACTCTCCATACACAAATAAAACAGAGGTGACAGAAGAGCGAGGATGGGTCAAATCAAGGAGCAGGTCTGCAGCAGGAGCTCAGGCACGTTTCAGTCAGTTGAAGCTCTCAGCAATCCACTTGCCTTCTAATATGGATGCAAACATAACATGTTCCAAACAAGAGTCTTGATTTCCACATCCTAAAACTGCTCTCCCCTGCATAGTTTGTTATGTTTGCCCTAAAAAAGTACCACACACTGGGTAGCTTAAACAACAGATGTTGATTTCCTCACAGTTCTGAAGGCTCACAGCCCATGATGAAGGTGTTAACAGGTTCAGTTCTTCTAAGATGTCTCTTCTTGGCTTCAAGTTGGCTATTTTTTTTTTTTTTTTTTTTTTTTGCTTTGTCATCACACGTGGGTTCCTAGGTACACATGCACCCCTGGTATCCCTCTGTGTGGCCAAAAGTTCCTTTCTTATAAAAACAGGAGTCTGATTAGATTGGGACCATCTTGATAGCCTGATTTTAATTTAATTGCCTCTATTAAAAGACCCTATTTCCAAACACAATCATATTCTGAGATACAGGGATAGGACTTCAAAGTATAAATATGGGTAAAAAGAATGCATCCCATGACACCTCCTAATCTTTACTAAGACAATAACATTTTTTACAGAGTTTTCAAGAATACAGGAGTCACTCTTTACTTTTCACTCCCCATCAAGCACCGCACCTAAGCAAATACAGTGGGCTCCACCTCAAAATACATCCCAAGATTACCCCTTGCATACTCTCTAATACAGGGCTCTGATTGAGGCCATCTCCCGGAGGACTAGAACAGCCCCTAACTGGCCTTGGTAACCTTCCTGCTATCACCACATTCCATATCACTTCTCCTCACAATAGTCAGTGTGAGCTTTTAATAATAGAAATTAGATATTACCTTCTTCCTTAATATCCTCTAAGTTTTCCTAATCTTCCTTCTAGTAAGATTTTGTAAAGTTCACACCTCAGTTTTTTCACACCCACATGTGTCTTTCTCAAAGAGTGAAAAGCTCTTTGCCTGGGACAGAAAGAAGAGTTATCTTCAACTTTACAATGCACTGGTTTGTCTCGAACAGCTAAAGCGTGGTTTGCCCAGAAGATGAACATGGACAGAGTGGATAAACTTATCCTTATAGTGAATTGCATTGAATCACTGTGGTCTGAGGGGAGTTCCTCTGTTTGGAACAGTAGTATCCATTGAATAAACTAAGCATTATGACTACACAGTTAACAATTCAACACAATTGTCTCTGAGAAGTATACTTTGCTTAGATTTTTCTAAAAATTCCGTCTACACTGTTATGATAGTGATTCTCATATTTTGACTTACAGTTGAGTCTTCATAAGCATACCTTTCACAATTATATTCATTTGTACTCTACAAGCCTATTGTAGCATGACTGATTATAATAGGAAATATTTATCAAATACTATGTGCCATATAATCTTCAGAACCATCTTATTAGGTAGTAATAAGCACCTGCCAATATTGTTATAAAGGTAATAAGTGGTGTCGATGGTGGTCAGTCTCCAGAGCCTCAATTCTTGCCTACTTTGTTGCACTGCTCTTAGCATTTATTAACATATTTGTTTATTTTCAAGAAAGTGAGAAGAAATTAGATCCAGAGAACAAACTCAGTACTAGTTTTAGGACCTGCTTAAAGTATAGCTTTTCTTAAGACCTGGCCAGGTGAAGTGACAAAAAACTATTTTCCTAAGTGTGTTTCTAAATCACAGCCACATTTACATAGCTTTCTGCATTTCCCTGTCCTTCTTCATCTTTATATAAGATTAGTCATAGAGATGAGTAATATCTTCTTTTTAAATGAAAAAAATTACTGGCAATGAAGTTCAGGAAGTGCTTCCTTATACATGCTTACATGTACTTTTCTCAACAGACATTGGCTAAATTGTGGATACCATTTTAAGTGACCAACATTTTTATTCATTTCTCACAAAAAAAAAAAAAATCTAAACAAAAGGAATTCCTCGCCCAGTATATGCCAGAAGAAAAACAAAAAATCAATCTGCCTAGTCACCTGGAAAGATCAGTTACCTGTAGCAAACTTTATTGCATTAGGACACCTTCTTGTAATGCAGTGGGTCTATAAAATGTTCATGGAAAATATATATTAATTAAGAAATACCGTGAATTAATTTCAAAATTTTTTGCACCAAAATGCGCCCAGATACCCCAGTAATATAGCACTTATATTTAGCAGGTATGATTCAAATTTATTCTCAATCAAAGGGCCTCACTGTTACACTTCTCAGACTTTATTGTGTTGATGAATTGTCTATAAATATGTTGAAATTTCACCGTCCTGGACTCCATCCACTTCGAAAGATTTCTGTTCAGATATTGTGAGACAGAATTGCAAGTCTCTGTATTTTTAACAAGCTCTCCAAAGTAATGCTGATATTGAGAAACCCTGCTTCAAAATTCCCATTTTCTTAACACTTCCCTGTCTTAAACTGAATTGTAATGAGGACACAGGCTGTCTTCTCTCTCGAGCGCTCCCCCTCTTCCTGTGCCCATACACCAGCACTTGCCATCGTGGGTTTGCACCTGAGCCCTTTGCCCTTTCCTGTCTCACACCAGCCTCTCAGGTCCAGTATCTCAGCCAAATGATACCTGAACTTGATGCTGCTAAATATTAACTAGTTTTGTACATAAATACTTTATTTTTTTAATGGAATCTCACTCTGTCACCCAGGCTGAAGAGCAGTGGCACCACAACCTCCACCTCCTGGGTTCCAACGATTCTCCTGCCTCAGCCTCTGCAGCAGCTGGGACTACAGGCACACTCCACCACGACCTGCTAATTTTTGTATTTTTAGTATTTGCTTTTTGGTTTCGCCATGTTGGCCAGGCTGGTCTCGAACTCATGACTTCAGGTGATCCGCCCACCTAGCCTCCCAAAGTGCTGGGATTACAGGCATAAGCCATGGTGCCTGGCCATATTTACTTTTAAATGAATACATGAACAAGGTTTTAAAAAAACAACAACGAGCCCGGGCATGGTGGCTCACGCCTGTAATCCCAGCACTTTGGGAGGCTGAAGCAGGAGAATCACTTGAACCCAGGAGATGGAGGTTGTGGTGAGCAAAGGTCGCACCACTGAACTCCAGCCTGGGAGACGGAAGTGAGACTCCATCTCAAAAATAAATAAATAAAAAGAAAAACAACAACTGAACAGAAAGGTTTAAAGCTAAATCTTAAAAGTATATCTCATTTTTATCTCTCCACACTTTCACCAAATCCACCATCATTCATTCCTTTGGACAGCCTCAGGGAAATATATATGTACATATAAGCATCTATAATCCTTTTTCCCCACAAATAGTATCTTACTTTATATGCAGGTCTGTATGTTGTTTATTAATAATAACCTATGTCTTAGAAAACTTTCTTATCAGTTCATTGAGATATATTGATCTTCTCAGTGTTCTCTTTTTGTTCATTTTACTTTAGTTTTCTACCCTGTTATGTGGCTATCCCTTAATTTCTTTAATAACCCTTGTCAATTGACATTTAGGCTGGTTTCATTTTTTCACTATTATAGGATATGTTGCAGTGAGCATCTTGGTAAATATATCCCTGAACATTTTCAACAGTAACAAAACAAAAACGACCTAAGAATAATTTTTTCCTCAAATTGTAAGCAACAATTTATAGCACCTTGTGTGCTAGGTGCGTATAAATAGTAAACAAAGAGAAATTAGGAAGGAAAGTGGGGTGGGAGAAGGGAGAGAGGAAGAGAAGATGAGCTTTCACCTACCTCGCTTTGGTAATACCAGCCAAGGATTAGACACTTCCTGCCAGATCAAGTCTTGTCTATAAACTTCATTGTTTGCCTTTTTGTTTCAGGAAATGAATAAGCAGACAGCAGTATTTCAAAGAACCATACCACTGGAACATTGTGGTCACGGCTCTAACTTCAATATACCAATAAAATAATAAGCATACCATTTCTGATTGTTGTATCTCTTTCTGAGTGTTCGTGAGTCTGGAATTTGAGAGCCGAGAACACATTGTTAAGAACATTCTGGACCCCTTCTCATTGATGCTTCCAGCAAGCTTTCCCCCTCTTTTATCCTAATCAAAGCAGCTGCCAGGAGAAAGAGTTCCACTGTTTCTCTCTTTTCCTAGATTTCTTAGCACAAATGCAATTTTCAAAATTATTTTCAGATTTTTTTTTATATTCTAGTAATTTTAGGGAAACAAGGAAGATAGAACAGATGTGAAGAAATCTCAGTGACTGAGGAAATCCTTAAAATTTCCAAAATAATTGATTCTGGTTTCCAAGAAAATGAATTTGGTTCTAGGCCTCTTCTCCCTAGAGCTCACTATACCCCATTTTCCCTATTTTATCGTTGCTCAATTATCTTCCTCCCTACATCCCCCATCATTCCTTAACAAAAGCCAGTGGATTTCATAAAGGAAGCAGCATGATGTGTTTTAAGGGGCAAGGAATTTGGAGTCCTTCAGACTTGTATTTGAATCCTCTTTTGCTTGCTAGCTCTGGACCCTTAGGAAGCTACTTACAATTCCCAGAGCCTCAGTTTTCTCACCAAAAATGAGAATAATAATAAGAATGGCTGTCTTAAAGGTTAAAGACCAATGAGATAACACACATAAAATCATAGCAGAGATAGCCTTCACAGCTCCTAGTAGTTATTACAGGGAAGAAAAGGAGACATAAAATTGTAAGGAATTAAATGCTCCCAAATTAAAATTTTTTAGGTGACTTTGTCAAAAGATCTAATTACAATATTCTCTGACAATGTTTGTTTTAAAAAAAATCACTTTGTATATATTTTTGTTTATCATTTTCTGTCTTATAGTCATAATATTTTTAAAAAAATTTTATTAGTGAGTGCCTGCCAGTCTATTGTGTATACTGGCACACATTTAATAAGTTTAATTCATGACATTTTGAATTTGAAATGCAAAGTGCTCTTAAACTTCTATCTGGCTGGGCACCATGGCTCATGCCTGTAATTCCAACACTTTGGGAGGCTGAGGCAGTTGGATCACTTGAAGTCAAGAGTTCAAGACCAGGCTGGCCTTAGCCTTGCTTTCTGTACAGTCTGCAGAATTGCAAGTAAATTAAATCTTTTTCCTTTATAAATTACCCAGTGTCAGGTAGTTATTTACAGCAATGCGAGAACAGACCTACAATATAGACCTACAAAAATATTCCATTAGGAAAAATACTTGATAGTATATAAACAAGTCAACATTGCAATAAAATAAAATACACCATGTTGAAAGAAGATGTCAAGGATGGTTCAGTATTAGGAATTTGGACACACCCTATCAATGGCCTCAGAAAATTCGCCAAGAAGTTCAAAGAAACCAGGAAAGAAGGATCTCACCATAACTACCACCACAATGACCATCCCACACGGAACTCAAGCTTATATATTTTCTGGCTTCCTTCATGATGGCAAGTGAAGCTCCTTGGCCCTATCTTTTTCCTTCACACTATATTCCATGCCATATTACCTAATCAAGGATTTTGCTTCCTTAATTATGTTCTTTTTCTCCCTACATCTTCAATTTGTTCTTTATGACAAATGTGCTGTAATATCTCCCATTTTTACAAAGCTCTCTCTACATATTTAATGCCTCTCCATTTACCACACAATTTGTCTGACATCTTTATTGCAAAAATCTCTGAAAAGAATGTTATAGTTATTGTTCCCATTGTTCTCACCTCCCATTTTCTCTTCCAGACACTCTACAGAGGTTTTTGTACTCACCACTTCCATCATTTTCATAGTAATGAAATCTATATCTGTTTCTTTTTTTTTCTTTTTGAATTTTAAGAGTTTTATTATCAGCATAGCCTTCTTTTTTTTTTTTATTATACTTTAAGTTCTAGGGTACATGTGCACAACGTACAGGTTCGTTACATATGTATACTTGTGCCATGTTGGTGTGCTGCACCCATCAACTCGTCAGCACCCATCAACTCGTCATTTACATCAGGTATAACTCCCAATGCCACCCCTCCCCCCCATCCCCTCCTCAAAATAGGACCCGGTGTGTGATGTTCCCCTTCCAGAGTCTGAGTGATCTCATTGTTCAATTCGCACCTATGAGTGAGAACATGCAGTGTTTGGTTTTCTGTTCTTGTGATAGTTTGCTGAGAATGATGGTTTCCAGCTGCATCCATGTCCCTACAAAGGACAGGAACTCATCCTTTTTTATGGCTGCATAGTATTCCATGGTGTATATGTGCCACATTTTCTTAATCCAGTCTGTCACTGAGGGACATTTGGGTTGATTCCAAGTCTTTGCTATTGTGAATAGTGCTGCACTAAATCTGTTTCTAAGGCCAAGGCTCTACGTAATTGGTCCCCTGCCTATCTCCTATCTGTGAACTTATTGACTGCTCTATATCTAATTTACTTCACTTTAGCCACACTGGCCTCTGAACACTACTCCGATATACCAAGCTTGCTTATATCTCTATCAGGCATGCTTTGTCACTTTATTCCAATCTGTTCAAATGTCACCATTTCAAAGCCTTCTTTGAATACACAGAAATCCTCAGTCCCCTTAACCTTCTTTATTTTTGTATCAAAATTGTTGTCATTAGGACACAGCTGGTACCCAAGATTCCTTCCTCCTAATATTCACATGCTTGTGTGGTTCCCACCTTAATATATCAGGATTGGTCTGTGTGACCCATAGAATGTGGGGAAAGTGTTAGTATATATTAATACCCCTGAGATCATGTTATAAAAGAAACTGTGTCTTCATTTTTTGTTTTGCAACTTCACTCTGTCTGTCTCTTTGTCTCACTGTCTTGGTCTCTCTCTCTCTCTTTCCCTTTCTTACATCTTTTACTTTAGAAAAACCCAGCAGCCATATCCAATAGCTTTATGGAGAGACCATGCTTTCCAAGTGAATCTCTGGGAGTCTCCTTCATTTGGCTTCACAGTGAAGCAAGCACTAGAGGGGCGAGAAGAAAAGTTTCCCACCCCCAGTCTCTCAGTCCCCACTTGATCTCTGTAACAACTTCACTCTGCCCAAATTGTGTCTAATGTGGACACAGTGGGGTGAATGACAGGGATGCGTTGGCTTCCTTTCAGTAGGCCCTGCTAGGAAGTAAGGTGTCAGTTCCAAGTACTGATGACTTTTTGGTTGTGATTTCATTTTTGAATGAGGAAGTATTATTTGTGTTTTGTTCACCAACGTCATCTCTACCCTGTACCTGAAATCACCTATTAATTATGCTTATATTTCCTTTCTTACAAAACCTTTTGTTTTTCCTGGAGTTAATAATTACCTCCTTTTCCTCACTTATTTGGTTTTCTTTAAACATCTAAGTCTTCCTGACACTTCCAATGGACTTGTAAAATCCCTCTTCATACAATTTTCCTCACTGACACTTGTCAGATAATTTGCCTTTGTCCTGGAAATTTTCTTTTCTTCTCTCAAATAGGGTGATGCATATCCTGAGTTAATGCCTCCCTCTTTCTTGACCTTCTTCTTTGGTGAAACACATTCTTCCATAGCTTGTTACAAATGAGCCACATGAGAGGCGAAACATTTCAAGATCGTTCATGTCTAAGAATGTGCTCTTGACTAATAATCTGGCCAAATATAGGACACTAGGTGTAAAATGACTTTTGTTCAGAATCTTTCTGACACCATCTTCTAACTTTTAACATTCCATTTTCACTCTAATTCTCAATCTTTAGTGTATGACTAGTTTATTTTTTCCTCCACTGGAATCTTGAGGACCTTCCTTTTATCCCTAACATTTAATTAGATTTAAGTTGATATGGATCTCTTTCCATTTATTGTGCTGGGCACTCAGTATTCTATTCTGGGTGTTGTGGGGGCTGCCCTGGACCCTACATTTTAGATAGGTCTCCACACACCTCAAAACCAAAGGCATGGTTTAATTCCTTTCACTCTCCTTGGAAAATATTTTTAAAGTCCAGCAAATAAATAAAAAATAGGAATTGTGGGAGAGAGGTACAGATGGAACCATGGTCCTCTAGTCCTGAGGATGCAGAATTGAGAAGGTACAATGAGAATAAATTCACAGCTTCTGCTCTGGGACACCAGAAAGAAAAATGAATGCTTTTGCTTAAAGTTTTTCAGCCCAAACAGACCAAAGAGCACATCTGGGCCGAGAGGTTCACCCACTCTCCCTCCATAAATGCACTCTCTACTACTCCTGTGGTCAGTAATATCATCTGGGGAGCTGCTTAGAACTTCCTGGGAAACCTAAATCAGAAGTGAGGCAAGGCAGAACACCACTTGCCTAGCGGGCTCCCACAAAAGCTTGGCCAGGTCAATGCTCTGCCCCCACCCAGCTTCCACCCTGCTGCTCCAGCAGACAGCCCTTCCCCTCTCCATCTTCCCAAATCCCAGCTTACAGTCAGGGTTAATGCAGGGAAACACACGTTCCTTTAGCCTCTTGGCTAGTTGAGAAGGGCAATTTCCAAGAGACAGTTACGTGGAAACCTGACATGAAGCTAGGGTCTAGCTACTTTATAACTTATTGAGTAGGGGCTATAGAGTAGGTGGGACTCCGTTTGTATTCCTGTTTGTGGATCAACACTGGGCCCTTTCAATATGGAGAATACACCTTAAGTTCTGGGAAATGTAGTGTTTCATTGACTATTTCTTTCCCATATAATCTCTGTTTTCTTTGTCTAAAATTCATGTTGGTTGAATTTTTTTTATTATTATTATTCTCATCCATGGATCATCTCTTTGCCTTTTCGTTCTATTTTTTGGGAGAGTTGCTTAACTTTATCTTCTACTAGGCTTATTATCAACTGAATTTACAATTGCCAATATTTCTTTTTGTTTTCCAGTCATTCCCTTATGTAATAACATCCTATTCTTGTTTCAAAAATGCAGTGTCAGCCGAGCATGGTGACTCACGCCTGTAATCCCAGCAGTTTTGGAGGCCAAGTGGGGTGGATCATGAGGTCAAGAGATCAAGACCGTCCCGGCTAACAGGGTGAAACCCCATCTCTACTAAAAATATAAAAATTGGCTGGGCATCGTGGTGCATGCTTGTAGTCCCAGCTACTCTGGAGGCTGAGGCAAGAGAATCGCTTGAACCCGGGATATGGAGGTTTCAAGTGAGCTGAGATTGTGCCACTGCACTCCAGCTGGGTAACAGAGCAAGACTCCACCACGAAAAAAAAAAAAAAAAAAAAAAAAAAGGCAGTGTCTATTCTTATCTCTCGAAACATATTACCATTTCTGAAAGGTTCATCCTGCTTTTTAATCTTATTTCGGTCTCCTTCAAATTCCTCTTTTTCTGTTTCTTTGAGTCTTATTTTATAGAGATTTTCTTCTAATGTCTGATGAACCTTTGTTTTCTATTCAATTAGAGTTAGACACTAAGATTATCAGAAAACTCTAGGTGCATTGCAAGAATTATGTAGAATCAGGTCCTCATAGGAGGGAGACTGGATGCCCTGGTATTTTGTGTAGACCTACAGCTGCTTTTTCTGAGAAAGTGCTGATCCTTTCGAAGAATCCTCCTGTCTCCTGACCTGCAAACATCATCCTCACTGCTAGGACCTTGGAGCTGGCCAGGGTACGAGGTTGGATATCCTCCGTTTATTTTACAGGTTTTCACTTGATTGGTCTGTTTGCAGAATAGAATTTCACTCATGCCCTCTTTAGTAACCCCAAGTTGTCCCCGAGTCCAGTGCCCCTCTGGTTCAGTTTTTCTAAGTAAACCTACTCCCTCTTGCTGGAACAAAGGAGGATGTGAACCTAACCAGTTTCGTGCCACCTGTCTCACCATCACCTTCCCTCCTTCAACATAATCCTCAGAGGTCCTGCTATCTGCAGCCCTTCAGTCTTACAAGGGTGCTATGAGACCAATTAACATACATTTATTTGGTGCCACTTTTTAACCAGAACTTCATAGGTACTTGAATACAACCTTTTTCCTTTCCACTTTGCCATGAACTATGGCTCTGCCTGTCTTTAGTCTTCATATATTGTTGCGTATAATTGCCCTATAAGATTTATCAAAGATGAAATTTACTTTCTTGTTTCCTGCTATTTTTGTTTGGGGATAGTCTTTAAGAAGAAAGAGTTAAGAAATGCCTTTACTACTGAAACTATGTCATCCTCAGTTATAATTTAGGCAAGCAATTTTCCAGTATGCTAAGGAAGCTAACAAAAAATCTGACAGAAGCTTATAAAACAAGGCTTCTGTTTCCATCATTCCATTTAAACAGCAGACATCATGGTACCAATGACCTCCAGCTTGCTAAAATCAATGGACTTTCTCAGTCTTCATCTTAACTTTCTCAGCAGTGATGGGCATTGTTTGTAATCTGTCTTACTTAAAATATTCTTTTGCTTTGGTTCCATGATACTTACATGCATTTGTTTTACGTTGAACTCTCTGGTTGCTCCACTCATTACTTCTTTCATTTATCAAATATATATTGAGTGCCTTCTGTATGCCAGGAATTTTGCTAGGAGTTTAGAATGCAATGATGAATATAAAATCATGGTCCCCACCATTCAGGAGCTGACACCTCGTGTGTCCTTTGCAGAAGCATCTGTTTCCATCTAACCATGAAATTATGAAGTTCCTCTATTTTTGTCCCTTGCCTCTTGTCACTATATATAATATCATCTCCCTAGAAAAAGTCATCCTTGCCAACAGCTTTAATTATTATCTATGTACCAATGGCACAAAGTTAAGTCTCTTGCCAAGACAGCTACTCCGAGCTTCACACCTTTATCTATTTGACATCTCCATTTCAATATTTTAAAGTTGCCACTCAGTATTTCCAAAACAAAACTAAATCTGGTAACCCCAACTCTAGTGACCATTGTCCAACCATTCATGCAATATAAAATCTATAGCTTTGACTGTGTTTCATTCCACATAAAAAGTCCACCACCAGTTTCTCCTGTCCTAATTTTCTAAATATGTTTCATCTCCATTCACTTGTCTCTATCTCTACTGTCCAATATGGTAGCCACAAGTCACATGTAGCTATTTACATTTAATTAATTAAAATTTAAAATGTTAAAAATATAAAATATAAATAACTTAAAATATAAAATTTTACATTTAAAAACAGCCGTATCTGTTGAATAGTAGATATACAACATTTATATCATCACAGAAATTTATATTACATAGCACTGCCTTAGACTTTAAGCTAAAAAGATATATAACTTGTATGAGATGTCATATATATATGTAATGTAAAACCTACAGTATTCAGTAAAAAAATAAATAACTGTACAAACGCATTCAAAAATACTATATATAAGCCAAATGGAATTCAAAAAAAAAATTCAAGTAACACACAGGAAGGCAGCACACAAAAAAACAGAGAAAAAACACAAGATAAGCAGAAAACCTAGAGTAAAATGATAGACTTATGACTCAATATATTGATAATTATGTTAAATGTAAGTGATGTAAACTAAATGCTTGAAAATTAAGAGGTTTTGGGATTACAGAAACAGACCAGCTTGTACCATTATCAAAATTTACTCAATAATTTATATTAGTATATAAATTATACAAATTTTTATATTAAATAACATTAATATTTTATACAAATACTGTGTAAAACATTTGGATATCATAAAAACCCATGCAAAGTGCTCAGCTCTGTCCCTGCCTGGCACAGAGTAGCCTTCAATGAGAGCTGCTATTGTGAGGACAGTCACTAGGTGGGACTCCTTGTCACTTGCTTGCTCCGTATGTCAAGTTCCCACACAGGTGTCTCAGAGTTTTGCCCCTCCTTATACCTGCACTATTCCTAAGTGGCCTCATCTAAGCCCATGGCTTCAACTATCACTTATACCAGGGTGAGCTACTGCATGGCACAAGTGCCACAACTCTGTTGGTTAAGCACCCACCTCATTATTCCCTGGGCAGCCGCTTTTAATTGATCTGTTAGAACTTGAAATAAAACATCTTTTTATCCTGAGTAGATACCAATGAGTGCCTATGATGAGTCCACTAGCCTTTTTCCCTGGGTACATGTGTAAGTTGTTCTAATGGTCCATTACAAAACTCCATGCTGAAATTTTCTGAAAATTAAAAAGAAAATTGGAAGAGGAAAAGAAAAACTACTGACTAGTGGGAGAGAGATAGTATTTTAGTTTTAAAAAGAGATCAGGGGAGGCCTTGGAACCACTTTCTATGTAGAAGAGCCTGAGACAAGGGGCTTGATGGAGCCAGGATAAAGAATCCCAAAACCTGATGTGCTCTGGTACAAGTTCATCCTAAGAGTGAAGGACTTATTGCGTGTTATATAAAAACCACCAGTGAACATAGAATATTTCTACCTGAGACAAGCTAATAAATTAATAACTCTGAAAGTTAATGATTCCAAACATCAGTGTATTATTTGAGGAGATATATTAAAGAACAAAAAAAAAACATTCAAATTGCATTGTTATAACTGCCTCACTTTCTAAGAGGAAGCTGGAGTTCATAAGTGACCACGATAAGAGACTACAATTAGAAGGCATTCCTCTGCACTCTCAAGTCCACATTCTACTCTAAAAGATTCATCACTCCCAATTTATAAATGCAGGCAAATTCAAACAAAATTTCTGCCATTTTAGTTTTTCATTTACATGATCACATATACATACTGCAAAGTACGAATATGTGCAATACCAACTCATGCCCTTTTGCAAAAATCTAGTGTATAAACCTAGGAAAAAAAAAAAAAAAAGCTGTCTCTGCCTACTAATTGAACCAAACCAGTTCTAGAAGATTAAGACCTTGTGTGTGCTATGAAGAATAATGGACTCTCAAAGACACACACCTAATTCCCAGAACCACTGAATATGTTGAATTACATGGAAAGAGGAATTGCATTTGCTAATCTGCTGACTTTAACATAGGAAAATTATCCCAGATTATCCAGATGGACCCCATGTAATTAATTAAAAGATCCTTAAATGTGAAAGATGGAGGCAGACAAGTCAGTGCCAGATAATGTGATGTGATGGGAGGCTCATCTGCCCATTGCCGGTTGCGAGCATGGAAAGAGGTCAAGGAATGTGGATGAGAAAATGGAATTCTTCACTAAAGCTTCTAGAATGCAACTCAGCATTGATACATGGGTTTAATCCTGTGAGACTTAGTTCAGACATGTGAACCACAAAACTAAGATAATAAATTCGTGTTCATTTAAGCCACTAAGATTGTGGTAATTTATTACCACAGCAGTAGGAAAACTAACTTACTTCCCACAAACTCGTTTCATGTTTTCCTGTGAAATGTGGCCCCTGTAAAGTGGGATGCCTGTTTATAAAGTATCAGAGAGAAATAAATTTATCATAGGTCTTAATACAAGACAATTAAGCAATTCTTCTCTCATAAAATAAGAACCACTCTCAAAATTCAATTATTTATTGAGCCCATACTCAATGAGACACAGCTAAGAAGTGCCCCTTCCCCATCACTGAACAGTTTCCCCCACCCAGCCAGGATCAATGCCTCAGCTGGACACATCCTATGTTTTTCTAGTTTCCTGCAGTAGACCTCCTATAGCGTAGTGGTAGGCATGTTCAACAGCACAGAATCTTCCTAGAAAGTAGTGGATAGCAGTGATCATCATAGCTAATGGAGAATTTGATTCATTTTCTAAATTTGAAAACAAAAACAAACAAAAAACAGGAGTTAACAAGAGAAACAAGAGAACCAGGGGCTCAAAAGATCAGCCCCATCTTTTCACCCTTTCACTGGGCATGAAACTGAATTTCTTTAGGGTGTAATTTTTTTTATCCTCCCTCCCTTGTCTTCTGCCTTATGTGAGATATTTACAGACTGTCCAGGCATCCATTTTACTCCACGTTCCCCTCAAAACTCTTTTGAAGGAAAGAGTCCTTGTTAATCTTATCCCTATTTAGTTACCGAAAATCCAAACAACTGGGCTTGGAAAATAAATTTCAGGGAGGAGAGAGATTGTCTTTAACCTCCATATTAGATTTTGTAGTTGATCTCAGCATCTGGGAAGGTTTTTTGTTTGTTTGTTTGTTTGTTTTCTGTTTTGTTTTTGTTTTTGTTTTTTGTTTTTGTTTTTGTTTTTGTTTTGAGACGGAGTCTCCCTCTGTCACCCAGGCTGGAGTGCAGTGGCCGGATCTCAGCTCACTGCAAGCTCCGTGTCCCGGGTTCACCCCATTCTCCTGCCTCAGCCTCCCAAGTAGCTGGGACTACAGGCGCCCGCCACCTCGCCCGGCTAATTTTTTTGTATTTTTTTAGTAGAGACGGGGTTTCACCGTGTTAGCCAGATGGTCTCCATCTCCTGACCTCGTGATCCACCCGAATCGGCCTCCCAAAGTGCTGGGATTACAGGCTTGAGCCACTGCGCCCGGCCTGGGAAGGTTTAAGTTTGGAATTGCTAGCAGTGAATTTAAACTAGCATTGAAAATGGTATCAAATCATCAGTAAAATATTAAAGGTAAAAGAGGAGAAACTTACAAAACTTCACTGAGGTGAACTCCAAGAGTCTTCTCTGAAGGTGCTGGGCTGGTCTTCAATTAAGTAAAGAAATGTTTCTTATTCACTGTCAGTAAGACTCATTCACCATGTGTCTAGCATTCTGTTATGAGCCTCCAGTAGTGTTAGTAAATGTAGGATTCCACTAAGTCTGTAGCACCAAAACCCTCTTTCTCCTAATCTTCGAGGTACTCCACCAGGACTCAAATCCTACTATGGAAATGGAATGTAAATGCAGTCCCTGAGAAGGACTGGATTAAAGGCATGGTCTTCACTCACACTTAGAAGTTAATAAGTGTAGCAGGTGAACTAGACCTATCCTCATGTGCTAGCAAACATGATGCCCAGGTGAGAAAGGCATATAATGGGGGCAGAGTACCAGAGCCCCACTTCTTGAGTCTGTCCTGGAATCCTTTTCAAGAAAAATCACTTAAAAACCAGGAATAAATAAAAGTTACAAAAATCTATGGACTTACCTGGTGTTCCAGTCATGAGCTCTTCAGAATAAACAGCAAGGACATCTACTAGAAATAAGAGAATAAATTTCTGCATTTAAGCAATGAAACCTCCATTAAACACTTTAAACATGCTCTTCCTATTAAACACCAAAGAACTTCTGTTTTTTGGTAATTGCCACAGTCCAAAACCATCTCTTGACAAGCAGGAATGGAAACAGGTGGGCCCAGATTCATCTGGTCATTTCTGCCAGGACACTAGCAGAAAAGGCCAGATGGATCTGGGCCATGAGGCCTCCCCTTGCTCTTATAGTCAAACAAAAGAATTTTCTTGAAACCATATGGGTGGAAATGAAGGAAGACATAGCTAACATTGACCACTCATCATATTCTGGGCAGTGGGAACACTGTGGACACTGAGGGAGGGCACCTTATGCAGGGGTGGTACATCCTGCAAAGGAGACAACTACTGGGATTTCAAGTCACCCAACCAACCCTATTTTATTTAATAGGTTCTTCAGCCTCCACAAAAAAATACAGTTTCTATATTTCTCCAGATACTACCTGCAATTTCCCAAAACACTTAGAGCAGTGGTAGAACATAGCTATTATTTTTAAACATAATTAGATTATGTAGAAATTTGCCTTTGTAGGTCCAAGGCTTAATTTTAGCAAAAATCTCAGACATCCTTCAGATTATTGGGATATGTTTCTGGAGGCAGAAGGCATTGAAATCTTAAAACTCCTTGACTAAGTGACAGACAGAAAAATGAAAAAAACATGGAGGCATGAGAAAGAAAATGGGCAGAGATAGGACATCCGCTTAATTTATGAAGCTTTTAACTCCCTTTTCTTCTGTTCAGTCTAAATTCAAAGAGCATTTACTCTTATAATCTTCATTCACAATGGTCTCTCTCTGAACTGTGCTGTAATCAGCTGGGAAAGAAAAGGAGGTTATTGACCCCATTCTTGTTACCACATTTGTCCGCATGGAGACCACAAGGAGCTTGTCCTCTTTAGAGAAGCCCAGAGGTTGTCCCCAGAGATCAGACTGGGGCAGACCTCAGGGTTGGAGCCATGCTGGTATCCAACAGGCTCCGTGTGTGAAAAAATATTCTGGGAAAATGCTTATATTTGCCTCAAGTTTCAAGACAGTTTGGCAAAAGTTAACCTCAGAGAACAAAGGAGCAAAAATGTCCCCAAATATGTAAGCTACCCTAGGACATTCCTAAGCAATGAGATGTAAGCAGGCTAAGGGAGGCAGGGAGACATTTCTGCAGATTTGGAGCCAGGAATTATCACCTGAGACCTCAATGGCTTCTTCCACCAAGCTGGAGAAGGCTTCTTCCACAGAGCTGAAGGCGGCTTCCTCCACAAGATAGGAGGTGGTTTCTTGCAGAAAGCTAGAAGTGGCCAACTCCATGTCAGCAGAGAATTCTGGGTAAACAAAATGAAAGATGGGAACGGTCACAAGCCAATGGTGGGAATCCAGTCTGCTGGAGGAAAGCAGGCCTTGCCTCAGGAATGCAAAATATGGGAGCCCATCGCCTAGCTTGCGAAGACCCTGGTCTGCGAAGCCAGACCCTCACTCACTGAAAGCCTGGGTGTTCTCCAGGTACACATCTGTGGGCGACTCCAGGTCCATGGTGGATTCTGGTAGGTCAGTGGTTGATTCTAAAGGAGCCAAAAAGAAAAGAACAGCGCAAGTACTTTCCAGTGAGAATTTTCACTCTTAGGTAGATCTTTTTCTGGGAGAAACATGGAACATAATGTGGCAGACCACACCAAATGTGGTCTCACCACAAGCCTCTCTTCTGTCACCTGCTAGAAAGTCCAGTAGACTAACTGCTGCCTGGGAGGGTGCTTAGAGCTCCCCACCCACCCTCCTTTCAAGGGGTCAGCATTTGATATTCTGCCTCTAAATGTGTATTGGTCAGACTGGAAGAAAAAGTCCAAGACTCCCCTTTATACTTCTTCCAGGTTCCTGAAAGCAAAAAACAAAAACCAAAAGGGGTTAAGGATCAAGGAAACCAGCTATTTCTAAGGAATGGAGCAAGAATGAAATAGACACTAACTGGGCTACTCCTACCATTTTTTCATTTAATGGACCATGTCTAACTATTTTCCACCCTGTCTCACAGAATGCACAAGCCAGACATTCTGGGGCTTGCTGACCGTATCAGCATCATAAACGTGTGGGTCTGTTGAGCAACAACCAGGCTCCCCTTAGGCTACAGTGATGGATGACATGCAGGGGCACTGCAGCGGGTCATGGGCCCAGGAGGCCAGGATTACATGCTCTGTAATGTAGACACTTTGCTTTATCATAGTTTGTATCAGTCAACAAGCTACACCCAGCATCTCCCACACCGAGAGCTACCGGGGGGAGAGCCAGAGGAAGAGGAGGGGGAAGTAACCTTTTCAATACAAATGAATGAGCACCCCTCCTCCTGAGAAATTGACCTGCATTCAGGTAGAACCAGGAAAGAATGCTTTTAGCTGAAAGTTTCATGAAGAACAACGATTTCTTTATTTTCTCAACATGATTTACAAGTTTCCATTCCAGACCTACTCATGTCCACTGCCTGTGACCAAGATAGATGCTAAAGTGCTCTGAAATTTACCGCACCTCACCATCAAATGAGGATACCTCCTGGGACTTTTTAACCTGAGAGAAATAGAGTAATGCCTTTTCAGCACCCAGTAGGGAGTGAGACCACAGAAAAACCTCAGAAGTTCTCTAATCAGGTGCCCTAACGACAGCGGGCCCAGCCCATTATGTTTATGAGGTCAATTCAAACACAACACAAATCTTATCTTAGCCACTCAATTACTCAAGCCCTCCGAGTTCAGCCACCCATCCCATCTCAAGACCAAATCCATATGATTCTTACCCAATTCAGCTTTACAACTTTCATAGCAGGCCTCTCTCTCTCTCTCTCTCTCTCTCTCTCTCTCTCTCTCCCCCCAATCCCCTTCTCTCTTTCTGTACACACACACACACACACACACACAAATAATTTTAGCCCCATTCTCCAAAAGACCTCCCATGGTGCACTTACCTGGGGGGAGAGTGGGAAATGTCACAGCGAGGACCCATAAGGCTGAGAAGATCAGGGCCTTCCTGAGCATGGTGTCAGCAGGGAGGGTAGGAGGCTGGGAAGGTGAGCAGGCAGGTAGGCCGAGCAGGCAGGTGGGCAGGCCCTGGAGCTGTGGTGTGTATGGGTAAGAGCTAGAGAGCTCTGCTGGCCTTTTATAGAACCCTCAGCCCCTTGTCCCTGAAGGAGGCATTCCCAGGTGGTTGTTAACAACAACAACAAAAAAAGCCTTGCTCACACAATGAGAATGCCCAAGGAGCAAGGGAAGAAAAGGGAACTGGGGGAAGGGAGAAGCAGGGAGGATGTTAGGAGGAAACCTCTGATAAGGTCCCTTTCTAAACTTAGGTTGCATTGCTCCATTACCATGAGCCCTGTTTATCTGCTTCTCTGAGGGGCAGAGGAGAAATTCTCTCTCCACCAGATATCTGAGATGACCCCCACCTCCTGGTCCAAGTTTGCAAGACTGTCATCTAGGCTGGAACCAGAAATTGCTTTACTGAGCCTCCAAAATACTGCTTTGTGTCAGAGGACAGGACCAAGTATCCCAGTGAGAGCCAGATGGCTACTTTGACTCTAAGGGAACACTCTAATGCAAACTATGTCCTAACCCTGGGGGATCCCTGAAAGAAAATTGTAGCTGAGCATGATAACTACTACTACGTTACTACTACCAACAACCACATGTTATATGATTCCACGTGTGCTACTATCTTATTTGATTCTCACCATGATCCCACGCACTAGGTATTATTATTGCTATTTTTCTGGTGATGAACCTTGAGGCTGAGAGATTAAGTGACTCCAGATTTGCCTAAAGATAGTCAGTCTCCGGAGTGTCATTAACATTAAGTGCTATTTGGTTCTGCGGACCTGGCTCCTGCTCCTGCCTTTTTCAGTCCTCCTGGGGCCAGTATCAAGCTGAAATGTGTCCCTGGCTGTAGCACTTTAGGCATGAGAAAACAAGCAAGGACAAGGGACAAGCTCACCTGGTCAGCCTCAGCTCTCAATTAAGTCTTTAGCTAATGTGCATGAATCCCATCACAGGGTCAAACTCCCTTTAAATCTTAGTTTTCTTAGAATGTTGCAGCGAATTCCTTCTCCTCAGTAACCACAGGATTGACAATATTATATTGAGAGAAACCTCTCAGTAATAATAATAATAATAGTACCCAATATTTATTGAGTAATATACGCCATAGGCATACATTACTTTTTCCTAATGCCAAACATATGGCAATCTTATTATTCCCCTTTTCTAGATGAGGAAACCATGGCCCAGAGAGAGAGGGTCATTAATTTATGAGAAGTCACTCAGTAAATGTCATATAATAAGGAAACAAACCTACTGGCAATCTGAAACTAGACTATGCCTTCTCATTTTGTTTGTTTGTTTGTTTGTTTACTTTCAGAGACAGAATCTCACTCTGTTGCCCAGGCTGGGTACAGTGGCAGAATCGTAGCTCATTGCAGCCTCACACTCCTGGCCTCAAGTGATCCTCCTGCTGCAGCCTCCCGAGGAGTTGGGACAGCAGGTACATGCCATTGCACCAGACTAGTTATTTTATGTTTTGTAAAGACAAGGGTCTTGTTATGTTGCCCAGGCTGGTCTCAAACTCCTGGGCTCAGGCAATCCTGCTGCCTTGGCCTCTCAAAAGGCTAAGATTACAGGAGTGAGCCACTGCACCCAGATCCCTAGAGCCTAAGCTCTCAATCACTTTATTTGTCCTTCCAGTCTAGTTATCTCTGTGTTCTCCTCACTGCTGGCTTTGACCTGTGAAATGTGGCGCTTCACAGGGCTTCACTCTAAAGGAAGGGGAAAATGGACGCACACTAGAGAACATTTTCTTTTTCTGTAAGCTCAGTTTCCTTGGCAAGCCGTGTGCAATTAAGTGTAACCCAAACACAATAGTCAGGAGCTAGTGAAGCAAGAAGCTGATAAAAAAAAAAAATCTGCAGACAATAACCTCAGCAAACATAGGACTCAAATGAGACAATAATGCAGTAAGTTACAGGCCAGTGGAAAAAGGGAGAATTTTACCTGCACTGGCAACAATATAAGAATATTTTCAACCATGGAAAAGTGCAAGAACTGACTTGCAAATGTGCAAAGTGGAGTCTCTGAGGTCCTAGAGGAGAACTGGACTGAGGAGTTAAGGGGCAGGAGTAACCCACCTCCTCTAGAAGCTTTGACTTCTTCCTGACCACTTAAAAATAGGAACACCACGTTAGATGTCCATCCAAATGTCATAGGGCCATCTCATTGCCTCAATTTCAACCAGAGTCAGGGAAAGGATAGCTGCCTGGTGACCCCTATGTTGAAACACGGGAGCAATTTGCTCTCCCCTCATGGAGATGTGCTGCTCTTTCTCACCCACTGAGCATTTGTAGGTAATGGACACAGTGGGTCCCAGAGGGAAACCTGGCCTTGCTGGGGTGAGAGCTAATGAAACTGTAAGGTTACAAATGCAGGGTTTTTATTTAAAGAAATTGTAGTTATTAAATATATTTTATATATATATATAATTTCTGGGGGGAGACAGGGTTCACTCTGTCACCCACGTTGGGATGCAGTGGTGTGAACTCAGCTGACTGCAAACTCCACCTCCCAAGCTCAAGCAATCCCCCAACCTCAGCCTCCCTAGTGGCTGAGACTACAGGCTCACACCACCAGGACCGCCTAATTTTTCTATTTTTTTAGAGACAGTTTTGCCATATTTCCCAGGCTGGTCTTGAACTCCCTGGGCTCAAGCAATCCACCCACCTTAGCCTCCCAAAGAGCTGGGATCACAGGTGTGAGCCACTGCACCTGGCCTGTAGTTATTATATTAGTTATCTGTTGTTACATTAATAAACTGTTTTTACTTCCTTGGCTTTTTACACATGTTGTAGGACTTTCTCCTTAGTTTAGCTAAGCCTGGTTCTTGCCACACAGCCATGAAATATTAGGCTCACAGGCACTTTGAAGGGTGAGAACAATGTAATTCATTGCACAAAGAGGAAAGAAAGGGGGACAGGGACTCTGAGCAAAGCAAGAATCCTGCTAGCCAGTTTTCCCACCTCACAGATTGAATCCCAGGTTACCACACCCCGAAACAGAAGAGGTCAGGCTCCAACACCCTGCAAAACAGCACGAACTTCCCAAGGCTCCACCCCAGCGCACACTCCTCCCAGTGCAAAGGCGGGTTGGAGTTTCTCCGGGTAATTCTCTACACTTGGCTGTCTCACATATGCTATCAAGTATAATAGAATCGTTTAATTTCATGGTGTGAAGGTATCTTCAATGGTGTCCATCTCAACAGACATGCAAGGTCTTTTTGTTGAATAGAAGAATGCTTTTCCCTCATATACAGCATACCTGTCAAGTGGTCTCTCAGCCCTAGTGATGGAGAACTTGGTACATTGAGAGGAATAGTTCATATATGGACAATTATTCTTTCCACTAGTTGAAATATGCCTTCTTATAATTTCAAACTGTTTACCCCAAATTTATTCTTGAGGTGCCATATATATAAAATTAAGTCCTTCTTTACTTTTCAAATGTCAAAGGCAGCTATCATTTTATTTTCAGATTTCTTCACCATCTTAAAAAGAAGGTACAAGTGTGCTCTTTTCTTTTCCTCTGAAGTTTTCTCAGTATCTAGCAGGGTCTGGCACATAGGAATTGATAAAGATGTTTATTGATAAATTAATAACTAGACTTCTGGTTACTAGTCTGTGATCTCATATGGTCTTCTATAAAGGAAGCACTAGAATTAAACAAATTATTGGCCGGGTGCAGTGGTTCATACCTGTAATCCTAGGCCAAGGTGGATGGGTCCCTTGAGGACAAAAGTTTGAGACCAACCTGCACAACAAAGCAAGATCCCATCTCTGTAAAAAAAAAAAATTAAAAATGGCCAGATGCAGAGACACATGCCTGCAGTCCCAGCTACTTGGGAGGCTGAGGTGGGAGGATCCCTCAAGCTCAGGAGTTTGAGGGTACAGTGAGCTATGATCAGACACTCCAGCCTGGGCAACACAGCAAGACCCTGTCTCAATAGAACAAAACACCTGGGTACAGTGGCTTGTGCCTGTAATCCCAGCATTTTGGGAGGCTAAGGTAAGAGAATTGCTGCAGCCTAGGAGTTCAAGGCTAGCCCAGGCAACATAGGGAGACCCCATCTCCACAAAAAATAAATAGCATTTGACCCAGAAATTCCATTGCTGGGTATATAACCAAAGATGTATCAATTGTTCTATTATAAAGACAATGCATATGTTCATTGCAGCACTATTCACAATAGCAAAGACATAGAAGCAACCAAAATGCCCATCAACAGCCTACTAGATAAAGAAAATGTGGTAAATATACACCATGGAATACTATGCAGCCATAAAAAAGAATGAGATAATGTCCTTTGCAGGAACCTGAATGGAGCTAGAGGTCATTATCCTTAGCACACTAATACAGGAATAGAAAACCATAAAACTCATGTTTTCACTTATAAGTGGGAACTAAGTAATGAGAACACATGGACACATTGAGGGGAATAACAGATACTGAGGCCTACTCGAGTGAAAGGATGGGAGGAGGGAGGGGTTCAGAAAAAAAAAAACAAACTAAAACTGCCTTAGTGACCAGGTGGTGAAATAATCTGTACACCAAACCCCTGAATCACGAGTTTACCTATAAAACAAATCTGTACATACCCAGAACCTAAAATAAAAGTTAAAATACTTTAAAAAAGAAAATTAGCCAGACGCGGTGGCACACACCTATGGTCCAAGCTACTACAGAAGCTAACGTGGGAGAATCACTTGAGCCCAGGAGGTGGAGACTGCAATGAGCTGAGACTGTACCACTGCACTCCAGCCTAGGTGACAGAGCAAGAGTCTGTTTCAAAAAAAAACAAAGAACAAAAGAAAAACAGACCAAAAAAAATCATCACAGGTTTGAGCCAGTGAAAGCAGAAAAATAATAAACTCACCACCATCCTTCTTTCTGGAAAATATGTGGTATTAGTTTGATTATATTAAATTGATCTGTAATTAATACCATAGGTAGACCTCACAGAAAATATGGAAAGTTTTTTTGACAGCACCAAAGAAACTCAAAAGTTTTTGCACCTACCTCCTCCAGAGTGAGATCAGATTCTGGAAAGTGGGTTGAGCTGGGGCATATCCTGCCACTGTGACACCCACCCCCTTAAGAACCAAGCTGTGCAGCACCTGCCAGCATGCCTCCAGGCATGTGAACCAGAGCAAGGTGCTTCTTTCAGTCCAAACCCCAACTATCATCCTGCCTTAGGGAATAGTTTCCAGACACCAAGACTCAAATTTCTTCCCCGGGGAATAGGGAGCCTAGAATGAGGCAAAAGTCCTATGAACTGGGCCTTCCACCTCTACCACAGATTAGATATGGCTAAAGGTTAGCCCTGTGTCCTAGTATGAGATCAAGCATGTTTCAAGTATCTGTTCAGTGACCCAGCTATTACACTCAGTACCTTGGGAAATTCGAAGGAAGGCCAAAAATTGATTCTTTTTTTTTTTTTTAAGATGGATTCTCTCTCTTTTGCCCAGGCTGGAGTGCACTGGCACAATCTCGGCTCACTGCAACATCCACGGGTTCAAGCGATTCTCCTGCCTCAGCCTCCTGAGTAGCTGGGACTACAGGTGTGCACCACCACACCTGGCTAATTTTTTGTATTTTTAGTAGAGACAGCGTCTCACCATGTTAGCCAGGATGGTGTCGATCTCCTAACCTCATGATCTGCCCACCTCGGCCTCCCAAAGAGCTGGGATTACAGGCGTAAGCCACCGCAGTTAGAATCAGAGTAAGTCAGAAAATATATAATACAAAGACAGGTCAAAACAAGATACTAAGAAATCTAATCATGTGCCAGCGGTACAAAAAGGCCTTTTTTTTTTTTAACAAATGTTTGCAAAGTCACTGTGAAATGCAATGACTGAGGCAGAAGAGGCACTGGGCAGGGAGATTAACCTCATAGATCTGGGATGCAACAGCCTGGCTGTAAATCCTGCCTCTGCCAGTAATACTTAGGTGACCTTTGGCAAGTTACTGAAGTCATGGTACTTCAGTTCTCATCCATACAATCGAGATAAAAATAGGTTTCACTTTGTTGGGGTTGTTGTGAGGTTAATTTATTCACGCAAAATGCCTACAATAAGGGAAATGCACAGTAGACATTAGCTGTTTTTATTAGGGGCTGAAGATGAAAAAGTCTCAGGTCCCTAGTAACTTGATGATACTGTTTTCTGGTGGGAACATGCAGAAGCATGATCCTGGAAAGTTCCATGGGGAAAATGCAACAAATGAAAATATGAGTAGGATTTGCTTGAATTCAGTAAACGTGTTTCTAGGTATAGACAGAAAGGTCCCTGGGCAAGAAGAACTAATCATGCATTGGGGAAGACAAAAATGTGCATGAATAGCAATGTTCAAGGTGTCATGTCATGTGAACTGTAATAAATTTGGGGAACACAGAGGAAGAACCTATTAATTCCTACATTATGAACCACTGATGACTAGAACCATCTTAATCAACTTTGCATTGCCTTATTTCTACAAAGTCTATTATAGAGTCCTGGTGCCAAATAAATGATTATTCATCTGTACTGAATCCTAACAAGGGGTAGGTGAGAAGACACTGTCAAATGCAACCTTTCAGCAGTGGCTAAAATCTTGGGTTCTAGACTCAGATTGTCTGGACACGAACCCAGGTCCTTGGGAGACCTTGAGCTTGCCCAAATTACTCTGTCCAGTTTTTCTCGTCTGCAAAATGCAGGTGATGATAGTAATCTCTTCATGGGGTCATTGTGAGAATTAAATGAACTGATCCATATCAATTGGTAACTAACATATAGTAAATGATCAATGATTATATTACATATTATATATATGTAATATATAATATATATTACATATTATATTATATATATTACATATAATATATGATTATTATAACTTGAGATGGACCTTAAAGAATGAAGTAAAACTATCAGAGTAATTACCCTCATTAAAGAAAAGCATGTGACTGGAGACTACAATGAGAGGGTGACAAGAAGAGGGCAGCGGAAGAGGAGGTTGTGACAGTCTGAAATGACACTGGGGAGCAGACCAAGGAGATCTTCAAAAACTGAAGAGTTGAGTCATTATTCTGCTGGCAAAACAGTCATTGAGAATGTGAAGTCAATGCTTGGCATGGTAAGAGCCGTGCTTTAGGAAGACTAACCAAACCTGCACAAACAGAGAGCAGGTCAGTGACGGCACTTCACAGGCAAGAGCCAGTATGGGTTAAGCAGCATGGTAGCCCTGGGCCTGAAAAGTATTAAAGACTTTATGAAGGTGAAATTAAAGGGACTTGGTGACTGATTAGATGTGGGGCAAAGTGCCCTCACCATGACATATGCTCAAAAAGTTGGCTTTCTAAAATTTTAGCTGTTTTAGGAAATGAATTCCCAGAGTTTAAACCCCCATACTAAAAATAAAAAGAAAGAGGAAGGAGGGGAGGACGAAAAGAATTATAACTCTTAAGATGTAGCCAAAAGCCTTGCCTGGTAGTGAACGAACAAGGAAGAAAACACACTGTGGTACACCATGAAGAGATTTCAGTGGATTTAAATGAAGTTTTAGGACCTATGTTTTCTCTTAGACTTAGCACACATCCTCGTGGGCAATTTTGAGACTGATTCCTGTCTTTGTCTCTTAGATATTTTAAACTCTAGGTCAGACTCTTTTAAACCATGGTGATGGGACAGCAGGGCAAGGAGGATTTCTATCAGCTGATCGATAAGAAATGCAATAATTATAACAATGAGCTATCACCTCAGACCTATTGGAATGGCCACTTTCAAAACAACAGAAAATAACAAGTGTTAGTAAGGATGTGGAGAAATTAGAGTCCTTGTACACAGCTGTGGGAATGTAAACTGGAGCAGCCACTGCAGAAAACAATATAGAGGTTTCTCGAAAAATTAAAAATAGAGTTACCATATAATCCAGCAATCCCTCTTCTGGACAGATATTCAACATCAGGATTTTTTTTTTTGAGACATGGTCTCACTCTGTCATCCAGGCTGGAGTGCAGTGGTGCAATCTAGGCTCACTGCAGCCTCTGCCTCCCTGGTTCAAGGGATTCTCATGCCTCCGCCTCCTGAGTAGTTGGGATTACAGGTGTTTGCCAAAATGCCTGGCTAGTTTTTGTATTTTTAGTAGAGGCAGGGTTTCATCATGTTGACCAGTCTGGTCTCAAACTCCTGGTCTCAAGTGATCCACCTGCCTTGGCCTCCCAAAGTGCTGGGATTACAGGTGTGAGCCACTGCCCCAAGAAGAAATCAGTATCTTGAAAAGATCCTTACATATTCTTCTTTATTGCAGCATTATTCACAATAGCCAAGAAGTAGAGCAACTCAGATGTTCATCTATGGATGAACGAAGTTAAAAATGTGGTATATACATATGACGGATTATTATTCAGCCTTTAACAAGGAAAGAATCCTTTCCTATGCTATGAACAAGGTCATATGGATGAACAAGCATGGTCACATGGATAAACTTTGAGAACATTATGCTAGATGAAAGAAGCCAGTCACAAAAAGACCAGGACTGCATGAGTCCACTTATGTGAGGTATCTAAAGTAGTCAAATTCATAAAAATGGAAAGTAGAAAGGTGGGTGTCAAGGGCTGGGGGAAGGAAAAATTACTGTTCAATGGGTATAGACTTTTAGTTTTGCAAGATGAAAAACTTCAGGAGATCTCTGCGTTGCACAACACCGTGAATATACTTAACATAACTGAACTATACTCTTAAAAGAAGTTAAGTGGCAAAATTTAGGGTTATGGATTTTTTTTACTGCAATAAAACCATTTTTAACAGTTACAACAAGTAATAATGACTACATAGCAATTACTATGTCCCAGGCACTATTGTAAGTATTTTACAAATTCTGAGTACTTTACAAATATTTACTCATTTTAACCCTCACAATAATCCTAAATAGCATATAAAGTATTATTACAGCATCAGTTTACTAATGAAGAAACTGAGGCACAAGGAAATTAGGTAACTTGCCCAAAGTTACAGAGCAAGTAGGAGGTAGAGGCAGGAATAAATACAGGCAGTATGGCTTGGAGTAGAGCCCCATTTTTTTTCTCTATTCAAGCATATCGCTACCCATCATCTGGTGTTAAGAATAATGACTCTGCTAGTTGGGATTAATCCGTTTCTTATGTCTCTGCCTCGACTATCCTAAAAGTTTTAAGGGCAGGGGCCAAAGCCATACAACTTCATGACATTATGTTATCCAATCAGATGCCTTGGCCATAATCATTGAACCAAACTAACTCACATGTTTTAAAAACAGGCATTGAAGCTTAACAGAATTGCATCAATGTAAGATTTGAACCAGGAGATTTCATCCACTCTCCTAATGACCCATTTCTAAACAACTGCTTCTTCTTTATCACTGAACTGGGATAGGGATCATGGTGAGAGGTAGAAGACGGTGAATTGAAGAAACTTCGGTTTCTCTTATCGCATTTTGAGTTGCATAAGGAAATGTCAGAAAAGAGTTAATGTATCTTTTGCTGACCTCTCCAAAAGGTTTAATAGAAATACACCATGGAATTTTATCCACCACTATTTTCCTTACAGATAAGCCTCCTCTTAACCACTCCAACACTCACCTTGGTAAAGCTGAATGCAGGTTTAAAGATGGATAAAGGAAGCTAGGGAAGTGGATAAAGGAAGCTAGGAAGCTCATTATTAGATTTGATAACCCCCCAGCACAATCCTACACAAAAACATCACAAAATATTTTGTATACAAAATCTATTTTCTGTCTTGATCACTAGAATTTCCTCCAGGCAGTATTGTCTTCTACCCTCTCTTAAAACTAGTGTAGTAAGACACTCTTTCTTAAAAATATATCCTTGGTTTCTTAGGAAGAGTCTGAAATGGTGGCTCTTTTGAGTAGTGTTACAGTCCCCCTGACTAAGTGACTTGTCCCCTACTCATTCCAAGAAAATCACCACCATTACCATCACCCAAACAATTATGTTAAACCAATATTGAATTGACCGAATATTAAGTGAGACAAATCCTACTGAGGATACAGAGTTGAATGGACCCTACCTCCAAGAATCACACAATCCATTTGAGGGGAATGGAAAGGTTAGACAATATAACCTCTGAGGAAGTCAAACGTTAGCATCACTTCTAACATTTGAGCAGACTTGCTGATTACTGCTTCTACATTTGTACCCCCAGGGGTTGCCAGACACTAGCAACACGAAGACAAGTTAGTTACTGCCTCTAACGCCAAATGTATTGCTGGCTTACAGAAGTTTAGGGGAACTTTCAAAAGAATGTGATATTTTAATTGGCCCTTAAAATGGATAAGATTTCATCAGGGTAAAACAGGGCAGGTTATCAGGAAGAAGGAACAGTCATGTAAATACACATAGAGGCAGAGATAGGAGAGTGGAGGACACATCCAGGAACGGCAATTAGTCTAATATGTCTTAAGAGGAAATGCGGAGATTATGGAAGGTTGAGGCCATATTACGAAACGTCCACTTTGAAATAGAAGGTCAAAGAGAATTGCCTCATCAATGCATAATGGCCTATTAGTGAAGACTTTTTTAGCAAATTAAGCCAAATCAAATTATCTTGTAGGAAGACAGGTAGTGAACAAAAATTTAAAGCCGAGAAGAGGAACATAACAATAGCATGGGCAAAGCACTGAATAGCAAGATTACAGTGATGAAAGCCAGCACTGTGATCAGCAATTTATGTTTAATGTACAATATGGAGAGCCAGGGTCCAGGGAAAAGAAAAGATAACTCTACCTTGTGAAGCCTGAATTATTCCAGTGATGTATTCCAATAAAGCAAACCAGGAGTCAGTTTCTGAGTGGTGTTGTGAGGAACAGGATGTTGGTGAGGAGATTTGCAGAAGGGGTAGGCAAGATGAGTTTGCCTACTGGCAATTAAGTTACCTTAAGAGAACCTTGATGGAAATACCCCACCGGTGGCAAAAAAATATGAAACTGAGGTCCAGGGAATTTTGATTGACAATCATGATTTTGTTTTATGCATAGAGATGTATGAGCCATTTGCTTAAAACTGCTGTCACCAAAGTGGTACATGTGATTCCAAGGGAGATATAGAAAGACAGGAGGAGCAGGCCTTACCTGAACCAGGCAAAATTCCAGTCTAGGGAAATTCTTACATTTAGGGGTATAGAGGAAAAATCAGCAAAGGGAACAAGTTAGAGAAAGAAGAAAGTCAAGCCAGGCTCCTTGGCACACGCCTATAATCCCAGCTACTTGGGAGGCTACAACAGGAGGATAACTAGAGCCCAGGAGTTCAAGTCCAGCCTAAGCAACATAGTGAAACGCCATCTCTAAACACATATATATTTAATATATGTTTAATTACCTATTTAGACTTCTGTTTTCTCTCACTAAAGTAAGCAATTCTTAGGAAGGAACCAAGAGTCGTTCTTGTTAGCATCCCAGGTTTTTGGTTGTCCCATTCCCTCTTCTCTCTCAGAGGAACAGAATCCCTAATGTTAGCTGGGCACATGGCTCCCCAATATGAAGATGCATTTCCCAGCCTCCAGGCAATATAAGCAGAACTACCATGTGCAACCTCTAAGTTTCATCCCTAGAGGGAAGAGCATACCCTTCACCTCCACTTTCCTCCTTTTCTGCCTTATGAGATGTGGGTGTGGTAGGGTGTCACCTTACACCATTTGCATGAGGGCAACACCATAGGGATGGCAGAGAATATATAAAGAAAGGATTCACGGAAAAAAGCCATCATAAGAAATCAGAGAAACAAACTTCTATCCTGTCCAAGGCAGTGTTAGTACAGTGTTAGTGAGCTACACTATTCGTATATCGTGAGTAGCCCAAACTAATCTGCATAGATTAATCCCAGAATCTAGCATAGTGTCCATTAATTGCTTCACAAAGAAGGAAGGAGAGGAGGGAAACGATATCTAAAGCCTCTGTCAGTAAGGAGACATTTTAGATTATGGCAAGACTATAGGAATCCGAGAAAGAGATTTTTCTTTAGTTGAATCAACCCACAGGTTTGACCTCTTGCATTTCTTTGCACCAAATCAAGCTTGCTATGATGAAAATCTCCAATCTGATCTTTCTTCACGTTGCCACTAATTGAATGAAATGTTTTGTTATTATAAGTCCAGTCTTAAATGAGGCAAGAACTTCCCTCTTTGATTTGTGGCCTTTTGTTCTGAGATACAGGAGATTTATGAACGTTTCACAGGGCTTTCAAATCCAAATTTATTCTGATGCCATTTCTGAGAGATTGGCAGAGTGCATATCAATATCATTCTATAAATAAGCTCCCAGGACACTGCCACCTCCATATGTAGATAGTTAAGTATTGAATGCTAAATAAGAAAATGGAAACCCAAGGTAGTAAGTGACTTGCCCAAGGTTAGCACACCAAGAGATAAAACGAAGGCCTTCAGAATTCTTTCCACACCTCAACAGGCAAAAGATAAAATTCCAACAATTTAAAAATATTAATTGGCTTATTTGCAATTCTAGAATCAGCCAACACTTTATTCCACAAAATAGAATAAGTGTTCCAATAAGCCAAGCAGAGGAGTGTGGTTTTATAGACAGAGAAGGGCTAAATAAAGCAGAAACAAAGAACAGAAAGCAACTGGTGATTTCAAAGTTGCTTTCCTTGTAATGAAGGTACCAAGAAACAGAACAATAGAGAAATAACTGATTGTATAATCTTGGGTTGCTTTTTTCCTTTTTCTTTTTGGTAAGGATTGAAACAGAGAAAGCTTTATTACTCTGCCAGTTGAAACTGGGCTGTTTGGGAAATTAGACTGTAATCCCTCTCTCTGGATTTTTCAGGTCAGAAAGCAACTCATTTGCTCATCAATCAATGATGGCATCCAATCAATGCCTTCATTTGATTGGATGCCACGGAACTTCAACGTGAGGGACACTATTTTGATTTTTAGTCTGGACCGTAGGGACCCAGTGCAGGAGTTGACTCCAAAACAGCACTCTCATAATTTTTAACACAGCATACCAGACTTCATGGACAATAACTGCTGGGGAGCCTCTATCAGCACAGGATTTGCTGTCAATAAGGTTTCTCTGGAAATACTAGAAGGTATCTCCTTCCTCGTTTTTTCTGTTGGAAACCCAAAATGTCTCACTTTTTTTGCCATCACTTATGGGCAAATGCAAGCACATTTTCCTAATTTATTTTATACTGACAGTTGGAAAAGGAAAAAGGCAAAGAAAATTCTAATTTGTTTCCAAGTAACTAAAACCAATACAATCTCAACTTCTTCCAATCTTTGCTTCCATGAAAAGCAGCCCATAACAGCAAACGCCTTGTTCACTTTCCTTTTCTATTTTTACTAGGAAGTCCAACTGGAAGCATGTAAGCTTGCAAGTTCTCTTGCTTAAGGCACAGGTATTTGACATTTACATAAAAATATTTTTTAAGAACAGCAAGAAATCACCAAATGCTTAATCATGGGAGTTCCTGGCAGGTCTTGTGGGTATTTTTTGTTTGGTTTGGTTTGGTTTTGCCCCCCAGGCCCTTATGATTTTGATTAAGGTGCCTCAACAGGAGCCTTATATGAGCAGTTACTCGACATGAATGACAAAGAAAACCTTCTATACGTCCTCCAACCCCCTAGGGCCACCAGGGAGCTGCTGTGATCAAACCCCAGTGTACGCAGGGGCTACATGAAATCACCAAATTGCTGAGCATCCTATGGGCCCTTATAGTCCCAGCTATTTAAAAGACAAACAGGAGGATCACTCAAGACCAGATGTTCAAGGCTGCCGTGAGATATGACCACATCTGTGATTATCTACATTCCAATCTGTCAAAAAAACAAGAAAGAAAGAAAGTAGGAAAGGAAAGGAAAGGAAAGGAAAGGAAAGGAAAGGAAAGGAAAGGAAAGGAAAAACATTTTGAGAGGCTGAGGCAGGTGGATCACTTGAGATTGGGAGTTTGAGACCAACCTGGCCAATATGGTGAAACCCTATCTCTAACTAAAATACAAAAATTAGCCAGGCATGGTGGCGCATGCCTGTAATCCCAGCTATTTGGGAGACTGAAGCAGGAAAATCACTTGAACCCGGGAGACGGAGGTTGCAGTGAGCCAAGATGGCTTCGACTGCCCTCCAGTCTGAGTGACAGAGCGAGACAAGAAAGAAAGGAAGAAAGAAAAAGAGAGAGAGAGAGAGAGAAAGAGAGGAAGGGAAGGAACAACCAAATTATCAAATTATTTCCAAGTCTTCTTCTTGGTCCTCAAAATTCTGTCCCATTTCTCCTTCTTTCCATAAGAAATTCCCGGATATTTCTAGTAGCAATCTGGGTACATTCTCTCCTGGGCTCCTCCCAGTTCTTCTGCTCCCATCCCTTCTCCATCATCCACAACTATATTTGATATTGACTAATTCATGGATTACTAACACCACTTCTACTAGGAGTTCATTTGCATCACATGACAAACAGTGATTGCATACCTACTACATTTCAACCCGCTGGTCACTCCAGATGTTTTGTTGTACGTGACTTCTGTGGTTAGCCTTTTACCTCCTGGCCTAGTTATAGAGTCGGGCCTATGTATGATATTCATTTTCTTCTCGGGAGAATAGTACGAGCCTTACCAGTGGTTTTCCTTACCTTCCCCACTGCCCGGGGCCTCCCAAAGTCTGATAGGATGGAGGGCAAGAATGGGCACAAGGAATGATAATCCTTTTCCAATTCTGCTCCTCAGCTCTCTTGCATCCTGCTAGCTGGGATCTTACCCAGTGAGATCAATCTCTTTTTCTCTATCTCCATTTGTATTCTTATAGTGGGAGATCAATAAAATACTCACTGCATAAATAAATCAATAAATGAAAAGATAGAAGAAATAAATATTATCAAGTCAACTTTTTAAGATATTCTCTGTTCTCCACATAGACACAGTAGGGGAACAACACATATTGGGGCCTGTCAGGTGGAGGTGGGGAGAGGGAGAGAGAACATCAGGAAAAATAGCTAATGCATGCTGGGCTTAATACCTAGGTGATGGGTTGATAGATGCAGCAAACCACCATGGCACAAGTTTACCTATGCAACAAACCTGCACACCCTGCATGTGTATTCCAGAACTTAAAATAATTTTTTTAAAAAAGAGAGACAGATTAACATTAAAAAAAGATATTCTCTGTTCTCAATTCAGTGGGCCACCTTATGACACCAATTCTGTGTGATCCAGCAATGGATGTTCCCAAAATGAGAACATTATGTGTTACACAAGCCCAAAGATCCAAGAAGCCAGAAAAGGGAGCCCAGAAAATTCAAGAATAGATTCTACTTGTCCATGCAAGAAGATAAAGATAGATGATAAGGATGGGGATAAAGAGAAGCCTGCAATAGAACAGAATTCGAAATCACAACTCAAGCAGCATTTTAGATTAAACCAGAAGGAATTTAGCACTACTACATTTTAAATTATTAATCAGGTAGGAAAATTTAACGGGAAATGTAATGGCATGCTACACCTGACAACACTGGCTGGTAACCAAACATCCTGGAGGTATGTTTATGGAGGTTGCTGTGTCTTGAACAAAGCTGAGAGCATCTTGCCCTTTAATCAGCATAGGCACTAACCAGAGAAGGCTTCCTACGTACAATTTGCATAGAAATCAAATGGGAAAACTAGTCCCACCAGCTTCTTAACCGTGAAATACCAGGACAGTGCCAATAATGTCTTGCATTTGTACAGAATTTGACAAGTTTTGTAATCATTTCCAAGCATTATCTTATCTGAGCCTCCCAACATCCCTTGAGGTAGGTGGGAACGCAGTTTTGTTGAATATCTTTAGGACTTTATGCTGATATGTTTTTAAGGAACAAATATTGGCTACATTGTCTCAGTTGATGGCATTTTCATGCCCCAAAAAACAAAAACAAAAACCAAGAAAAACAGGGAGTCCGAAAGGAAAGTTTCTGGAGTCCTGATAAACGCAGATTTCCAGGACACCTGACCTTACTTTTCATTATTACCACCTGAAACCAACACACCCTAAAATTGTCATGGTGGGGTCCCTATCTGTAAAACCCCAGGCTTATAGAAGTTAAAAACTCTTAAGTTTTTGATCTTAAGATCAATAAACTTAAGATCATTAGAATAGAACTAAATGTAGAGGCCAGCCCAATACCTTCATTTTAATGAGAAGAAAAATGAAGTTCAGAAAGGTTAGGTAAAATTGTCTGACCTCTAGGCAAATTTCTTAATGCCTCTATGCCTCATTTTCTCCATATGTGATATGAGCATAAAACCAACCTGAAGGGGCTGTGGTAAAGATTAGGAACATCCCTGAAGTTAGTAAGTACTGAGTGTTTAGCAAGTACTCAATAAATTGCTGATATTATTAATATCACCATCATCATCTACCAAGGACATATAGAAGAGTTGGAACTAAAATCTGACTCTAAACCCAGTCTTCTTTCCACCACAGAACATTATCAATTTCTGTGGGAGGAGCTTTTCTGCTCTCTTTGAGGTGTCGAAGACATTAAAAGTAAATTCTTCCATCTCCACATTAAATGCATAGCAGGAACTGGATTTAGAGCAACCCTAAAGCATGTGATATCAAGATATCATCACCACAGCAGCCCTAAATAAAGGCACAATCAGTTGATCTGAAATCTTTCTTTATTAGTCAAAGAATTTTAGACAATGAGCTCACAGTGGAAAAAACTGTAGTTACAGTAATAGGGTCAAAGAATGTATAATTCTCCCTCTTCATTTCAGTAGCTAATATACCAATGGCCTTTATGTGAAAATGAGGGAGGAAGGAGTAGAAAAAAAATCAGAAAATTGGATATCTAACAATTATGGCAGACATGGAAAAATAAACTTCCAGGTAAAGTGTAGAATTGGCTGATTCCATCTTAAAGCCAGAAACCTCTGGAATAAGACATATAACAAAATACAGCTGTTTCACTTGAAGAGGGCCAAAACAGCTAGACCCATCACTAAAGAAAGCATCATCAGAGGAGAAACCAGTTATGACATTCCAAAAATACTTTGCTACAACAGCGTGTACTATAGAGTCATAGAATACTAGGCTATAAACACCTAAATAAGAAGCTCAGCCTGACTCCTCTGTGTCTCCCCAGAAGCTAGCCATAGGTCTGGAACACAGCACATTTTCAAAGCTTAATAAAAACAAAAACCAGGAGACCCCAGATGGGGTAGAACACTCATGAGATGAGTAATAGTAAACCAAAAAGTGTCAGAGACAAGTCTCAATCAAGTTAGAAAGTTTATTTTGCCAAGGTTAAGGATGCACCTGTGATACTGCCTCCGGAGGTCCTGATGACATATGCCCAGCGTGACTGGGGTACAGCTTGTTTTTACACATTTTAGGGAGACAAAACAAATACATCAATCAATACATGTAAGATTTACACAGGTTCCATCTGGAAGGGCGGGACAACTCGAAGGTGGGAGTGCTTTCAGGTCATAGGTAGATTTAAAATATTATGATTGGCAAATGGTTGAAAGAGTTATTTTCAGTGAAAAGAAATGTTTGGGTTACAAAAAGGGGTTATGCAAAGGATTATAAATCATGCTGCTATAAAGACACATGCACACGTATGCTTATTGTGGCACTATTCGCAATAGCAAAGACTTGGAATCAACCCAAATGTCCATCAGTGACAGACTGGATTAAGAAAATGTGGCACATATACACCATGGAATACTATGCAGCCATAAAAAAGGATGAGTTCGTGTCCTTTGTAGGGACATGGGTGCAACTGGAAACCATCATTCTCAGCAAACTATCACAAGGACAGAAAACCAAACACTGCATGTTCTCACTCATATGTGGGAATTGAACAATGAGATCACTTGGACATGGGAAGGGGAACATCACACACCGGGGCCTATTATAGGGAGGCGGAAGGGGGAGGGATGGCTTTGGGAGTTATAACTGATATAAATGACGAGTTGATGGGTGCTGACGAGTTGATGGGTGCAGCACACCAACATGGCACATGTATGCATATGTAACAAACCTGCATGTTGTACACATGTACCCTAGAACTTAAAGTATAATTTTAAAAAAAGGAGGGGGTTATGGAGACCTAGGTTTTGTCGTGCAGATGAAGCCTCCAAGTAGGAGGCTTTAGAGAAAATAGACTGTATATATTTCATATCAGACTTAAGGTCTGTGTTGATGTCAGTCAGGGGTATAATGAGGCATGTCCAAGCCCCACTTTCCTTCATGGCCTGAACCAGTTTTTCAGATTAAATTTAGAATGTCATGGCCAAGGAAGAAGTCCATTCAGATGGTGACGAGGAGGCTTTGAATTTTATCTTTGTTTTACATAATGATGTGATCATAAGTCCCCATGTGTCCACTGAGGCACTGGGATCCCACATGATTAGACAACCCAGAGAATGACAACAGATTCTGGACCTGCTGACCATATCCTCCTTTAATACATCCCACTCACCCTACCTGCCACATGAGGTACCTTGAGTTATATAGTGCTGCCATAGTGGCCCTTTCTCAGATCCAAAGACCACAAGAAAGGGCAGAATAAAGAGCACATTTTCCAGCTGTTCCCTGATCAGGAAGAGCCCTGAACTGGAGCAGAGCCCAAGGGAACAATAATGACACTGTAATCTCACAAAAAGATGGTAGGGAGAGTCTGAAAAGAAAAACTATACTGAAAATAGAGAGAAAACCCCAGACCCCCAAAATGGTCATCAAAAGAGAAATTGCCAAACTTCTTCTGGTTCCATTCTCCACTTCCTGTCCATTGAATTTCCAAATAGGCTGCTAGATGTCATATTCCCAATTCTAATCAGAATTGCCTTTCCAAACGCAGTCCTCACTAGGTTGAACCTGAGATATTCTCCTGACTGCTTTTTCTCTTTGGCTTTTCCAGTGGATTCTTTTCTGGATTCTTCACCAAATAATTCCGTCAAATCACCAGTGAATTTCTGACTGGAATCCTGTTCCAAAATTTCCCTGAACTATCTGCTGGTGTCCCCCAGTCTGTGGACAATGCTGAAGACATTTAAAAAGGCATAAAGCAAATGTAAGAAAGACACTGAGCATTTAAGCAGTCAGGTCAATGTCTGTGATAGGTCTCTCCTATCTCTCTCATCCTGAGACAGGAAACGGCACACCTACAATTTTCAGTCACCACCACAGTGATGGAAATGCTCTGTAACTGCTGTCTAATATCATAGCCACCAGTCACATGTGGTTATTGAGCATTGGAATTTTTAATTTTATTTAGTTTTAAGGGGTTTTTTTTGTTTTTTTTTTTTTTTGTTTTTTGAGACAGTGTGATATTGTTTGGCTCTCTGTCCCCACCCAAATTTCATGTTGAATTGTAATCCTCATGTGTTGAAAGAGGGGCCTGGTGGGAGGTGATTGAATCATGGGGACGAACTTCCTCCTTGCTGTTCTCATGATGAAGTGCTCAGAGGTTTGATTGATTAAAAGTGAGTAGCACTTCCCCCTTTGCTCTCTCTCTCTCCTGTCGCCATATGAAGACGTGCTTGCTTCCCCTTCACCTTCCGCCATGATTGTAAGTTTCCTGAGCCCTCCTCCCCCAGCCATGCCTCCCGTACATCCTTTAGGGGTTTAGTCAATTAAACCTCTTTTCTTTATGAGTTACCCAGTCTCAGGTAGTTCTTTACAGCAGTGCAAGAACGGACTAATGCACAGGGTCTCACTATGTTGCCCAGACTTCTACATTATGGAATAGATCCCTCTTTCCTGCTCCCTGTTCAGTCTAATTTCCCTTGTCAAGAATGAGAGTTTCCTCAGAAAAACAGAAAAGTATATAGAAATAACTGAGACATTTGGGACTTTGCTAGCACGAACACAATCTGAATCACTCTCCTAAAACCATTCTTGTGGTCCTGTTTTATCCACAGACCAAACTGATTGCCATTATCCTAATTTATCCTTATTATTATTGATATTTAAATAGAACACTATAGAAATAATCATTCTTAGTACTGGTATAGAACATTGTCATGGTACAGAATTTTGTTCTGTTTCCAGAGGTTTTCACATTTCCTTCTCATTTAGAAGAATTACCATTCATTTAAAAAGTATATATTAAGGAGCTGGGTGCAGTGGTTCAATGCCTGTGATCCCAGCATTTGGGGAGGCAAAAGGAGGATCACTTGAGGCTGGGAATTTGAGACCAGTCCAGGCAACAGAGTGGGATCCCATCTCTACAAAAAATTCAAAAATTAGCCAGGCTTAGTGGTGTGTGCCTGTAGCCCCAGCTATTCAGGAGGCTCAGGTGGGAGGATGGCTTGATTACAGGAGTTTGAGGCTACAGTGAGCCATGATTGGGCCACTGCACTCCAGTTTAGGTAACAGAGCAAGACTATGTCTCCTTACAAAAAAAAAAAAAAAAAAAAAAAAGCAAAAACAACAAACAATTAAGGGCAGCAATCAAGTGAGGTATCCAAGCAAGCTAAAGAAGACTAAACAAGAATGTATACATGAGCACATTTTCTGTTTATCTCTCTTTGATTTAAGAGTCTTTGATTGTAGGTGTGTGGTCTTATTTCTGGGCTCTCTATTCTGTTCTAGTGGTTTATGTGTCTATTTTTGTATCTGTTTTGGTTACTGTAGCCCTGTAGCATAGTTTGAAGTTGGGTAGTGTGATGCCTCCAGCTTTGTTCTTTTTGCTTAGGATTGCTTTGGCTATTCAGGCCCGCTATTCAGGCCCTTCTTTGGTTCCATATGAATTTTAAGTTTTTTCTAGTTCTGCTGCCTATAAGAACTACACCTTGGAGGACAATTGACATCTAAATACTGTTTAGTTTTCAGCTCGTAAACACAGTATATCTCTCCATTTATTTAGCTCTTTAAATTTTATCTCATCTATATTTTGTAATCTTATCAGATTTGTTCCCAAGTATTTCACATTTCTGAAGTCACTGTAAATAGTATTATATTTTAAATTTTAATCTCCAATACTTTGTTGTTGGTACATAGAAATACAATTGAATATTTAGACTGATCTTCTATCTGCAGCATTGCCAAACTCATTTATTAGTTCTAATCACTGTATTATATATTCCATAGGATTTTCTACATAGATAATTTGCAAATAAAGACCATTTACTTTTTCCTTTCAAAAAAAAAAAAAGAATGCCAATGGTAGTTTAAAAGGAACAGCATTAAATCTATAAATTGCTCTGGACAGTATAACTGCTTTAACAATATTGATTCTTCCTATCCACAAGCATGGAATGTTTTTCCATTTGTGTCCTCTTGGATTTCCTTGAGCAGTGTTTTGTAGTTCTCCTTGTAGAGATCTTTCACTTCCCTGGTTAACTGTATTCCTAAGTGTTTTGTTATTTTTGTGGCAATTGTGAATGGGATTGCATTCCTGATTTGGCTCTTGGTTTGACTGTGGTTGGTGTATAAGAATGCTAGTGATTTTTGCACATTGATTTTGTATCCTGAGACTGCAGAAGTTGTTCACTGCTTCAAAAGCTTTTGGGCTGAGACTATGGAGTTTTGTAGATATAGTATCATGTTATCTGCAAACAGGAATTGTTTGATTTCCTCTCTTCCTATTTTAATACTCTTTATTTCTTTCTCCTGCCTGATTGCCCTGGCCAGGACTTCCAATATTACACTGAGTAGGAGTAATGACAGAGGGCATCCTTGTCTTGTCTTGTGCTGGTTTTCAAGGGGAACACTTCTAGTTTTTGCCCATTTAGTGTGATGTTGGCTGTGGCTTGTCATAGATGGCTCTTATTATTTTGAGTTATGTTCCTTCACTATCTGATCTTCAACAAACCTGACAAAAACAAGCAATGGGAAAAAGATTCTCTATTCAATAAATGATGCTGGGATAACTGGTTAGCCATATGCAGAAGATTAAAACTGAACCTCTTCCTTACACCATATACAAAAATGAACTCAAGAGGGATTAAATACTTAAATGTAAAACCCAAAACTATAAAAACCCTGGAATACAATCTAGGCAATACCATCCTGGACACAGAAACAAGCAAAGATTCCATGACGAAGACCCCAAAAGCAATTGCAACAAAAGCAAAAATTGACAAACGGGATTTAACTTAACTAAAGAGCTTCTGCACAGCAAAGGAAACTATCAACAGGGTCAACAGACAACCTACATAATGGAAGAAAATTTTTGCAAACTATGCATCTGACAAAAGTCTAATGTCCAGCTTCTATAAGGAACTTAAGCAAATCACCCATTAAAAAGTGGGCAAAGGACATGAACAGACACTTTTCAACAGAAGGCATACATGTCACCAACAATCGTATTAAAAATAGCTCAACATCACTAATCATTAGAGAAATGCAAATCAAAACGACAATGAGATAACATCTCACACTAGACAGAATGGCTATCATGAAAAGGAAAAAATAACAGATGTTGGCGAGATTGTGGAGTAAGAGGAATGCTTATAGACTGTTCGTGGGAGCGTAAATTAGTTCAACCATTGTGGAAGACAGTGTGGCAATTCCTCAAAGACCTAAAAACAAAAATACCATTCAACCTAGCAACCCCATTGCTGGGTATATTCCCAAAGAAATATAAATTGTGCTATTATAAAGACATGTGCACTTATAAGTTCTTTGCAGCACTATTCACTATAGCAGACATGGAATCAACCTAAATGCTCATCAGTAGTAGAGTAGATAAAGAAAATGTGGTACATATACACCATGGAATACTATGTAGTCATTAAAAAGAACAAGATCATGTCCTTTGCAGGAACATGGACAGAGCTGGAGGCCATTATCCTCAGCAAACTAATGCAGGAATAGAAAACCAAATACCATATGTTCTCACTTACCAGTGGGAGCTAAATGGAGAGAACACATGGACACATAGAGGGGAGCAATACACACTGGGGCCTATCGGAGGTTGAAGGTGGGAGGAGGGAGATCAGGAAAAAGAACTAATGGGTACTAGGCTTAATACCTGGGTGATGAAACAATCTATAAAACAAACCTGCACATGTACCCTGAACTCAAAATAAAAGTTAAATTTAAATAAAAAAGTCCTGGGAAATGCCCACAACAACTTTATCTCTGTCTATCATAGCAGGTTCCACCTCTCAGGTCTCCACCTATCCAAGGACAGAGGTCAGAGACGCTCATCAGCAAAGCAGTCAGGTACTCACCAACAATCCGAGTACATTCAGGACTTGGACTCCATTCTAGATTTTGCCACTGACTTTATGCTAGTTTTTTTCAGGGGAAGGAAGCAAAATAACACTTTTCTTTTAAAGAATTGTTATGCTAATTTCCATGGGGGAACAGATGCAATTACTTACTATTCTTCATGGTCGCAAGCTTCTTGAGTTTTCTGTGGCTTGGAAGGCAAACAAATCCTCACAGCCTCCCCTACTGTGATCCCACTGCAAAGGTGAGACAACTTCCATGGCAAACTTAATGGTAATATTTTCTAATTGAGTTATCCCTACTCTTCTTCCAAGACGTTTTCTCCCCAACATAATCCTCGCAGTCTTTATTTAATCAGAGTCTGTGTGTAATACATTACAGATGCTCAGAGAAACATTTCAGATAAGAATGAAATAATTAGTGGTGTGGGAAACAGACAAAAAAGCTCAGCCAGCCCCAGGTGAGATGGGACTTATGAAGACTTCCTTGACAATCAAGTGAACGAGAAAGCTAGCAGCCAGGAAACCAGGCTGTCCCTCTGACACGAACATCTTGGAAATGCCAAACAAGCATTACTGAGATGCTGAAGAGGAATAGTTAGCTGGCCAGGGCAGAGGGAACAGCAAAAAGCAGAGTTTACAGGGCCTAGAGAACAACTGAGTTACCTGACTTACATTGGTTGGTGCAACTCCCTTGGAGCAGGCGTAAGAGGCTACCAGTTGCCTTACTCATGGTGGGCAGTCTTCTGGGAAATGCACTGAGAAACAAAGCAGTGAAGTACCTGGAGGGCAGCCATGCTAAGGTAAGGCAAAAACCAAGCCCTGGTCCTTCTCTCACTTTCAAGTCTTCTTAAGGGAGGAAGAGATTTGATAGATTATCCACTAAATTTCATTGGGACAGTCACTATGTCCCAAATTTCACTGGGACAGACAGCTGGATGGGTGGAAGTCATTTTATATAAGGCCAAATAAAAGATTTTTAAAACAAGTTAAGGATAAAGTAAAGCAAAAGGAGGAAGATGATAAATGAGAAGTAACTTGGAATCACATTAAATACAGCCATCACAGTAACAAAAAAAAAAAAATTGTATTGAGCTCTTGCTGGGATTGAAGAGAGATGAACAGTTTAATAATTCAATGGGCCTGGAACAATGGCCCAAACCTGTAATCCTGGCACTTTGGGAAGCTGAGGCAGGAGGATCACTTGAGTTCAAGAGTTCAAGGCCAACCTGGACAACATGTCTCTATAAATAATTTAAAAAGTAGCCGGGCATGGTGGTGCATGCCTGTGGTCCCAGCTACTCGGAAGCCTGAGGCAGGAGGATCACCTGAGCCCAGGAGGTCCAGGAAGCAGTGAGCTGTGACTGTGCCACGGCACTCCAGCCTGGGTGACAGAGCGATACTCTGTCAAAAATAAAAATTAAAATTAATGGAAGGATTTGCAAAAAACAAACAAAAAAAAAAAGCAAGTAGAAAATATCGGAGACAATTCAAGATCATTATGACCATGACCTTTAATTAAAATTATAAGAATAAATAAAATTAAAAGAACAACAGAACTAGAAAAAAAACCACAGACGTAGAAAAATATAAAATGTATTCTGTAGTTGTAAATAATACTCTAGGAACACATAAGTCCTGGCAAAACCCAGTTTGCTGTTCAGGTTATGTTTTGGCTTTAAAATGTGTTGTTCTGACTTGAGGAAATAGGCGATAGAGAGGGTAAAGATGATAGGAAAATAAAAACACTGCTAAATAAAGTCATTAGAAGGCAAAGAAGAAGGTAAAGGGAAAAATTCGTGGTAAATTAGGCTGGAAGATAAGAGGATGAAACAAAGTAGCTTTCTCACGTATTTTAGTAATAATTGTTTTGAGTGAGCATAACTTGCCTTTAAAGGGGGTAAATATTTTTAAGAAAATATAGATGTTGCCCTCCTTGTTACGTGTTCTGACATGTATATTAACTCATTTAACAAATATGTATGGTATCAGGCATTGTTCTAAGCACTAGTAGGAAATAAAATAGGCGAAGTTCCTGCTATCATAGTGAAGGAAGAGAGACATAAAAAATAAACAAATATAATAAATTATATAGGATTAGTAGTATGGGGCCAGGCACGGTGGCTCATGCCTGTAATCTCAGCACTTTGGGAAGCCAAGGTGGGAGGATCGCTTGAGCCCAGGAGTTCGAGACCAGCCTGGGCAACAGAGTGAGTTCTTTTTTTTTCCAAAAAAAAAAAATTGATAGGGTCAGTAGTATGGAAAAACCATCAAGGAAGAGTTATTGATCGTGCTGATGTGGTAGGTCCAGAGGAATCTAGGGGTCATGCTATTTTATATGAGGGCTCCAAGAAGGTCTCCCTGAGAAAGGTTTTCAACAAAGTGAGGGAGAAAGACAGATGCTGTCTGGAGAAAGAATGTTCCAGGCAGCAGGAACAGCAGTGCAAAGGCCCTGAGGTGGCATGGAAATGGCTTTGGTTTATTTTCTTCATTTACTGCTACCTGGTCTTCTCTCAATATAGGAGGACTAAAATTAAGGGCCACCAGAGAGAAAGTTTCATGAGGCAAATATGAATTTACCAGACTCAATTTGTTCAACAAATATCTTTTGAGTACCTGTGAGATAAACCAAGCACTGTTCTAGGTGCTAGGGCACAAACTTTCCAAAACAAAGTTTCTGGCCCTAATGAAGCATCCCATTGTAGAGGAAGAGACTGACAAGTAGGCCAAAGTAGTAAAGAACACATAGCACAGCACAGGCACTGAAAAGAAAAGAAAAGCAATGAAGAGGCACAGGGACTGAGTGTGTTGGTGGGGGATGAGCCCCAGAACCCAGATGGATCCTGAAAGGCACACAGGTGTGTCAAAAAGGAAAATACTCGCAGATGATTTTCCAATCCTGGAACCACAGGGAAGGGTTAGACACAAACAATCCTTGTGGATGAGCAAGTAGTTAAACATTAACACAAAGGACTAAGATCCAAAACAATACAGACAACAACAGGAAGCAAATATTAAGGCAGTTGCTGATTAACTTATTCAGTAAGCATTTTTCAGTAAGTACTTTTAGGTAAGCTTGCAGAATGCAAAGTGAAGCTAGAAGATAAATGAGCTCACAAAGGGTGGGGGAATAACAAGTCAGAGAGGGTGGCGAAAGAACCTTACAAAGGAAGCAACAGAAAGCAGAAACAAACATGTGAGGAAATAAGGAAGAATCTAAGGAATCCAAGTTCGAGAAGGACTATAAAAGACTCAGAGCAAAAACAGCAATGTGAAATGTACCCATGGATATCATTATTTAAAAAGAACCCAGACTGGGTGTGGTGGCTCATGCCTGTAATCCCAGCACTTTAAGAGACCAAGGTGGGCAGATCACTTGAGCCCAGGAGTTCAAGACCAGACTGGTCAACATGACAAAACCTGTCTCCACAAAAAAATACAAAAATTAGCCAGGCATGGGTGGCACGTGCCTGTAGTTTCAGCTACTAGGGAGGCTGAGGTGGGAGGATCTATTGAGCCAGTGAGGTCGAGGCTGCAGTGAGCTGTGATCACACCACTGCACTCCAGTCTGAGCAACAGAGTAAGACCTTGTCTCAAAATAAATAAATAAATAAATAAATAAATAACCCATAATCCACTGCATTTATGGCAGGAATCATCTTCCTTGGTCATTATTTCTTTTTTATTTTTTTTTAGAGATGGGGTCTCACTATGTTGCCCAGGCTGGTCTCAAAATCCTGGGCTCAAACAATCTGCCTGCCTTGGCCTCCCAAAGTGCTAAGACTGCAGGCATGAGCCACCACTTCTGGCCTTCATTATTTCAAGTATAGATTTCTACCAGCTCACCACTAGCTCTCACTGGTAACACATTCCTCAGTAAGCCTTTCTATCTCTTTTAGCCATAATAGTAATAACTAAAACAGCAATATTAATCGACTTCAGACAATCCTAAGTCAAAAGAACAAAGCTGGAGGCAACACGCTACCTGACTTCAAACTATACTACAAGCCTACAGTAACCAAAACAGCATGGTACTGGTACCAAAACAGAGATATAGACCAATGGAACAGAACAGAGTCCTCAGAAATAATACCACACATCTACAACCATCTGATCTTTGACAAACGTGACAAAAACAAGAAATGGGGAAAGGATTCCCTATTTAATAAATGGTGTTGGGAAAATTGACTAGCCATAAGTAGAAAGCTGAAATTGGATTCTTCCCTTACTCCTTATACGAAAATTAATTCAAGATGGATTAGAGACTTAAATGTTACACCTAAAACCATAAAAACCCTAGAAGAAAACCTAGGTAATACCATTCAGGACATAGGCATGGGCAAGGGCTTCATGTCTAAAACACCAAAAGCAACAGCAACAAAAGCCAAAATTGACAAATGGGATCTAATTAAACTAAAGAGCTTCTGCACAGCAAAAGAAACTACCATCAGAGTGAACAGGCAACCTACAGAATGGGAGAAAATTGTTGCAATCTACTCATCTCACAAAGGGCTAATATCCAGAACCTATAAAGAACTCAATCAAATTTACAAGAAAAAAACAAACAATCCCATCAAAAAGTGGGTAAAGGATATGAACAGACACTTCTCAAAAGAAGACATTCATACAGCCAACAGACCCATGAAAAAATGCTCATCATCACTGGCCATCAGAGAAATGCAAATCAAAACCACAATGAGATACCATCTCACACCAATTAGAATGGCAGTTATTAAAAAATCAGGAAACAACAGGTGCTGGAGAGGATGTGGAGAAATAGGAACACTTTTACACTGTTGGTGGGACTGCAAACTAGTTCAACCATTGTGGAAAACAGTGTGGCGATTCCTCAAGGATCTAGAACTAGAAATACCATTTGACCCAGTCATCCCATTACTGGGTATATACCCAAAGGATTATAAGTCATGCTGCTATAAAGACACATGAACACGTATGTTTATTGCAGCACTGTTCACAACAGCAAAGACTTGAAATCAACCCAAATGTCCATCAGTGACAGACTGGATTAAGAAAATGTGGCACATATACACCATGGAATACTATGCAGCCATAAAAAAGGATGAGTTCGTGTCCTTTGTAGGGACATGGGTGCAGCTGGAAACCATCATTCTCAGCAAACTATCGCAAGAACAGAAAACCAAATACTGCATATTCTCACTCATAGGTGGGAATTGAACAATGAGATCACTTGGACACAGGAAGGGGAACATCACACACTGGGTCCTTTTGTGGGGTGGATAGCATTAGGGGATATACCTAATGTAAATGACGAGTTAATGGGTGCAGCACACCAAGATGGCACGTGTATACATATGTAACAAACCTGCACAATTTGCACATGTACCCTACAACTTAAAGTATAATAATAATAATAAAATAAAATAAAATTTGAAAAAGACCTATCTTTCCCCTAAATGTATTTAATATTGTCCAGCATGGGCCTTGAGGCTGCACCAAGATACAATTATCCCTCAAATTTTGATGACTTGATGACTTTCAGGAGTTGTCCACAAATACTCAGGAGACTTGTGCCTAACAAGAATCTTGAAATATCGTGGTGTTGAAATTATTTGTGCAATGAGTGAGTGAGTGAGTGAGTGGTAACAGCCAGACAAGAATAGGCAAGGGCTAAAGCGAGAAGAATGGAGTCTCTCTACATTGTGTAGCAAGCCTCAAAACATCACCTTCCCTGTGCTTTGCAACGTAGCCCAGAGCACTTACCTTTAGGTGATGTCTGATATTATATTATGGAGTGGTGATCCCAAACTGAAGAGTCTAAATCTGGAATTTTTGTGACTGTCACAGAAAAACTCATCCTTCAAAAATAAATGTGAATCAAAAGACCATAAGGAATTAGTGATTATAATATGTAAGTGCAGGGTCTATAACTGTCTTTAACACGATAGTGAGTATTTGAGTACCTTAACTCCAGAGATGGTCAGAGGCAGCCTCTAGACACTTAGACCAGAGCTGTGAGAAGGCTAAAGGAATTCTTACTGCTACTTCTGATTGAGAGATCGAAGCAAAACTGAGATGCTTTGATCTACAGTCAAAGAAAAGCCTGAGAAACACAGCATGAGAATGTCCTTGTCATTCCTTCTTTTCTACCCAGATAATTCTCTTTAACCTGCACCAATTTCTCCTTGTGTGTGCCTGCCCGTGGGGTTAGAGCTGCCCTGACCCAGCCACCAGCCCAGGGCCAGCAAGTATACAAAAGCGTTCTAGGCATACAGTCTTCGTGTTTAAGACCAGACTCTCCACTCTATTCTTATCACTTCATCCCACTTTCTTCATTTAACTGCCTACTTGGCCTCCAGACCCTATTTTCTTTGATTATTTTTCTCTTTATATCTCACTTAGCAGATTCTAAATGATGTTTAACTTATACACAAAAATAACTTTTATGTATTATTTGGTGAATATTAAACCTAGGCTAAAAAAACACACAAATCAATTTTTTTGAGATAGCATCTGGCTCTGTCACCAGGCTACAGTACAGTGATACAAACATAACTCACTGCAGCCTTATCCTCCCTGACTCAAGTGATCCTCCTGCCTCAGCTTCTCAGGTATCTGGAACCCCAGGTGCACACCACCATACCGGCCTAATTTTCTTATTTTTTGTAGAGACGGGGTTTTGCCATGTTGCCCAAGCTGGTCTTGAACTCTTGGACTCCAGCAATCTACCTGCCTCAATCTCCCAAAGTGCTTGGATTACAGACATAAACCACTGCACCCGGCCCAAATTAAAATTTTAATATACAAAACACACGTTGAATTTTAAAAATCATTTATTGTACAATATAACAGAAGCATGTATAAAACATATATATTCAATTTTGATAAGAAATTATGTAGCAAACACCTGTATAGTGACTATCAGATCAAGAAATGGAATATTATCACCTCAGAAGTTGCTAGAAGTATTACTGCTATCCTCACTTTGGTTTTGTTTTATTTTGCTTTTTAATGTTTTCTTGATAGTTTTACCTTCTATGTACAAAACCCTAGATAATATAGTTTAATATTGGCTACTGTTCAACTTTATATATATATACATATATATATGCAATTTTAAAGTCTTGTGTTGGACATCTTCAATCCCATTAGCATAGACCTGGAATTATATGGATAAATCTCACTTGGAGATAACATCAAGTCTCAGATAACATTAAAGGGTTCTCTCCTCTTGGACCACCTTTGCAAATAAAAGGCCTGAGATGAATGTTCATGGTGACTCCATCCACTACTCCTTGATTCACCACAATCCTGTAGTCTTCTCCACCACCCCGACTCTGTTCTCCCAACTCTTGCACTTGAGAAAGCCATCCTTAATGCCTGCTGGCCCTATTGTTTTCATCCTAATTTGCCTACCAATGAAATACTTAAATGCCCATGATTCAACACAGCCTGCCTGCCCTGGATTATAATCCTTCTGCTCATTCCCCCAAAAATTCACTTATTTGTAGAGCCTCTCTTTCTGTTATTTTTTTTTTAGATTGACAAAATAAACATGGAGGGCAAACTTCAAAAATAATTGATGTAAGAAGAGTCTTCCAGATGTATCAAGAGAGGGTGAAAGGACCTATCCTCCTACTTTGCTTTGGAGAGGATGTGTTTATTTACCAAGCACTGACTGATTAAGCACTACCATGTTCAAGGAAGTGTGCTAGGCACTACAGAGGAAATAAAGAAGAATAAAACCAAGAACCTGCCTTTCCTGAAGCTCGTCTGCTGGTTGGGGGTTGAGGTATAAAAACAACCACAAGAAGTTGGTTGGATAGTTAAGAGTTTTGTCACTCTTGGAAGATTCTCCAGGCAATCACTATTTCAGCCAGCACAGGTGTTGCTCTTTCTTCATATAAAAAAGATCAAGGATCCAAACTTACCTGAAAAACTAAAATGGTATCAAGTGTCCCCATTAGAATGGTGGGCTTTTCAGCAATTGTTGCATATCAATTACATAAATTGAAGAGCAAGGGAAATACTAAAATGTTCATTCATGATCCACATGTGTGTAGCAGCCCAAGGCTTTGTTGTGGGAGCAATGGCTCTTGTTGTGGGCTATTCCATGTTTCAGGAATTGTGTTTGAAACGTAAACCTTAGGAGAACAGATGCCATCTTCATCTTATTGGATAAATTCCCTTCAGTTACTCATTATTGAGCTTACATGTTTGTTGAAAATAAATCATTTGAATGGGCTCAGATGATTTTTTTTAATTATAATGCAATGTAATCAATTGCAGAGGGAATGAAGAGATTACAGGAGATAATCACTGAGTTAGAACTTGAAGTATGAGAAACAGTTTACCTAGCGGTAAGGAAGTTATGTTTCCTATACAGTTAGTAGCCTGTATAAACAGTCACAGCATGGAGGATATGCATGGTAGGCTGAGAGGACACATACGAGTGCTACGTGGACATTCTGAAGGTATGCTTTGGAGATACAGAAAAGGGCAAAGAGTAAATGTAAAACTGGGGCAGATTCTGAAAGCATTAAGTGTCATGCCACACACAAACTATTAACAATAAACGATCAACCTTTTAAAAGAGAGGACCAATATGATCATATTTGCATTTCACAAAGATAAATCTTGTGGCAGAGCAAAGGTTCATTTGGGAAGTGGAGAAGAGGAGAAGACTACTCAATCTAGTTATTAAAATGAGAGCATTCACAGAGGAACACAGGGGTGAGGAGAGTGTGTTGTCAGCTGATTGTCCCTGGGTCTCTTTTAGAACCATCTTCTACTTTCCCGAGTCACCTGCACACTTCATGGCTACTCTAGAGCTACCACCCCAATAGGTCTAGGAGCAATCACCTGTTTCCTGGGGCAATAGATAGACCCTTGTTGGGGCCAGGCATAGCAGCTCACACCTGTAATCCCAGTGCTTTGAGAGGCCAAGGAAGGAGGATCATTTGAGGCCAGGAGTTTGAGACCAGCCTTTGCAATATAGTGAGACACCCATCTCTACAAAAAGGTTTTAAAAAGTAGATCCTTGAAACAACCTTGGGCTGTACCCATTTGACATATTCCGCAAAAACTTTTTCTTTTTCTTTTTCTTTTTGAGACAGGGTCTTGCTCTGTTGCCCAGGCTGGAGTATAGTGGTGTAATCATGGTTCACTGCAACCTCAAACTCCTGGGCTCAATCGATCCTCCCACCTCAGCTTCCTGAGTAGCTGGGATTACAGGCATGGTCCAACATGCCTGACTAATTTACGTATATTTCATAGAGACAGGGTTTTACCATGTTGCCCAGGCTAGTCTTGAACTTCTGGGTTCAAGAGATCCTCCCACCTCAGCCTCCCAGAATGCTGGGATTACAGTTGTGAGCCACAACATCCAGCCAGAATCTTTGAACTATAATATGTTGCTGAATCTAATCCACTCTTAGATGAAGAAATTTAGCCCCAGAGAAGTTTAGTAACTCACCCAAGGTCAGACAAATTATCACTGACTGAGTCAGGACCCAAATCTATCCCAAGACCTGAGGTTTCATGTTTGTCATGCAACAAAATAAAAACACAGTAAGAACAAAACAAAATAAGAACCAAAACTCAGACTCTCTGAGTCTTGGGTCAGTTGTTTTTCTATGACTGAGTCACACCCAGGTGTGGATATTTTTAGGTAAAGCTCTAATCGTTTCAGAGCTCTTACAATAGGCAGGGCAGCGAACTCTGAAACACCCTAAATAAACACAGTTATTCCTCTGGATAGTCTACTAAACTGGACAGTTTGGTCAGGGCTCTCCTTTGGTCTTTCTGCATCACATGAAAAGAGGTTGAAGAATCTGTAGGAGTGCCTTAGTGTAAGTACAGAGGTAATCATGGTGGGGGAAACAAGCTCATTAAGAAGCAATAACAAAAAGCAGTGGGTCAAGTGGTTTTTAAAGAGGTTGACATGAAAGGAAGTTCAACTAAAGATAAGTGCACTTTCTGATTTACTACTTTAAATGAAATACATGTAACCTGTCTGATGCAGAGTGAGGTAAGTAGACAATGTGGGGTGTGATATAAGATACCCCAGAGCCAAACCACGTACCTACCATACCTCCAAAGTTGCCATTTACCGCCATGAGAAACAGTATTTGGGAGTGGTAAGTCATTGCCTCAAGAAACTCTTGCCTCTCCCTTCTATTCCTATTTAAATGACTTAATAGGTGATGCATTATTTCATTCGTTAATATCCTCCATTGTACTGCTTGGTAATATGTGCTATGGCAGCATGATGGTTTAGGAGAAATGACTACAAAAGCAAATGTGGTTTACAGAAGTTTTATTATAAACTCTTTCTTTTAATACCACAATCAGTTCTTTTATATAGATAATATTTTCCCCATTTAGGATGAGAAAACTGAGGCTCAGAGAGGTTAAGGGGATAGGCCCACGTTACATAGCCAGAAAGAAGCAGAGCTGGGATTTTCGTTGTTGTTGTTGTTGTTGCTGCTGCTGCTGTTGTTGTTGTTGTTAGTGCCTTGCTCTGTCACCCAGGCTGGAATACAGTAGCATGATCTTGGCTCACTGCAATTCATGCGACCCTCCCCGCTTGGCTTTCGGTGTAGGTGGGACTACAAGTACGCACCACCACGCCCAGCTAATTTTTGTGTTTTTTGTAGAGATGAGGTTTCACCATGTTCCTGGGCTCAAGCGATTCACTCACCTCAGCCTTCCAAAGCACTGGGCTTACAGGCATAAGCCACCACTCCTAGCCTAGAGCTGGGATTTTAATCCATGTCTTCTGAAGGCAAATACTGTATTCTTTTCATTACATCTGTGTGGTATATCAGCAGAAATCATTAAGACAAATGGGACTCATCATTGAAAAAAGGAACAAATATAACGTGTAAGAAAGTGTGGTATAAATAAAAGATCGAAATTTAATGTATTTTTAGAAAACCTTTATATCAACCAGCTCTCTAGATATTATTGAGTACACTATGCTTGTGGATTTAAAATGTATATAGGAAATACAAGCCCGTGTCCTCACAGGTGCCTCCTAGGAAAAACTAGCAGGTTTGTTTTTGTTTTTGTTTTTGATGATCTAAAGGATTTCAGCAAATAAATGTTTCCCCAGATACCTGAAAAACCCACTCATCCTCTTAAGGCAGGTCACAAAACTGAAGAATTTTTAAATAAAGCAGAAATTTTAATCCAAATCTTTCTTCTATTCTGTTGGTCTTAATACTAACTAGATAAACAGACTAAAAACAAAAGAACAAAACCACTGTTCCTTAAAGTTTAAACTTTCATCTGCACTCATTCCTTTTTTTCTTTTTTCTTTTTTCTTTTTTTTTTTTTTTTTTTTTTTTTTTTTGAGACGGAGTCTTGCTCTGTCGCCCAGGCTGGAGTGCAGTGGAGCAATCTTGGCTCACTGCAACCTCCACGTCTGAGGTTCAAGTGATTCTCCTGCCTCAGCCTCTCGAGTAGCTGGGATTACAGGCGCTCACCACTACACCAAGCTAATTTTTCGTATTTTTAGTAGAAACGGGGTTTCACATGTTGACCAGGCTGCTCTTGAACTCCTGACCTCGTAATTCACCCACCTTGGCTTCCCAAAGTGCTGGAATTATAGGTGTGAGCCACTGCGCCCAGCCTGCACTCATTCTTTAGAAGAATAATGCCCAAGACCACAGCCTGCAATGTGCACACAGTCACCTGGGCATCTTGTGAAAATGTGGATTCTGGTTCTACAGGACTGAGATGGGGCCTAAGACCCTGTATTTTTAATCAACCCCACACTCTGAGTAGCAAAGCCCTAAAATACTTTTGTATGTTTAAGTTGACATATATTGTCAAATGCTGGCTTCTCCCAAACACCAGTGAAAGAATCTCTTCATAAGGCAAAGTTGAGTTTATTGCTCACCACCATAGGGAGATGGCTACTGTGAACTGGTGGTCCCCAACCTTTTTTGGCACAAGGGATGGGTTTCATGGAAGACAACTTTTCTCTGGATGGGGTGGTCAGGTGGGGATAGTTTGGGGATGAAATTGTTCCACCTCAGATCATCAGACATCAGATTCTCATAGGGAGCACACAACCTAGATCCCTCACATGCGCAGTTCACAACAGGGTTCGCACTCCTGTGAGAATCTCAAGCTGCTGCTGATCTGATAGGAGGTGGAGCTCAGTCAGTAATGCTCACTTGCCTGCTTCCCACCTCCTGCTATGCAGTCTGCCTCCTAACAGGATACTTTTAGGTAAAGTTATTGCAGGGGTAGGAGACTCCTGTGGGAAACCAAAAATAGAATTTGAAGGCCTCTGGCAACGATCTGAATGGACTAACTCTTTGGCCAGGATACGCTAAATTTTAACCTGAAAGACTGGCTCAGACCATAACAGGAAGTGAAGGTTGGACATGCCTCATTAACATCAACACAGACCTTAAGTCTGATAGGAAAAACTTGCAATCTATTTTTCTTTAAAGCCTACTACCTGGAGGCTTCATCTTCATGATAAAACCGTGGTCTCTACAACCCCTCCTAGTAACCCAGACATTGCTTTCATAACTATTTTAACCAATTCCCAATCAGAATATGTTTAAACCTACCTATGACCTGGAAGCTCCTCTTCTCTCCTCACCTTTCGAGTTGTCCCACCCTTCCAGATCAAACCATGTAAATCTTCCATATATTGATTGATGTCTCATTCTCCCTAAAATTTGTAAAAGCAAGATGTACCCCGACTACTTTGGGTACATGTTGTCAGGACTTCCTGAGGCTGTGTCACAGGCACATCCTTAACCTTGGAGAAAAAAACTTTCTAAATTGACTGAGACAGATATTTTGAGTTCACACTATCTAGATTCTTAGTAGTGTCTCAAAGCCAGATGCCAAAGTTGGGATATTTATAACATTTAAGGTGGGTCTTTCAAGGTGGGGGCCTGAGGTTGATCAGAATTTGGTAAAGACCGTGATGTGGTAATTAAGGATCCGTAAACACCAAGGATTTTGAAGAGTCCTGAGGAGTAAAAGGTTGTTCAGCGCTATCAGCTGGAAAGTTGAACAGTCTGATTTTCTCAAGGGTTGTTTTCTGGGGAATTTCCTGAACCAAACAACAGTTTCTTGTAATTTTTATCTTTCTGGACGCGAGTTTCCTGGAATTGCTGACTTTCGTTGAAGACAGTGAATAGTACAGTCTTATTGACAGTAAGCTGTCTGGGTGTCCATGCTTTCCAGTTTTAATACAAATCTGCACACACATAAAATTGTGATAGACTGTGCATCCGTTGTGAAGTAGCACTTTGGTGTCAGAGAGCACCACCTGCTGGCTCATGAGGGTTAAAAACGTTTAGAACTGCAAAGGTTACTTTTAATAGCACGACACTGCTGCCACCTATCCGTTTATTGTTAAACTTTTCAAATGTTTTACTTTGATTTAATACAGGTCTACTATACTAAGCACCAATTATTTTTTAAAAACAGGTGCTATAAATAGAAAAATAGCACAATATTGTGGAGGCGGACATGAAGGCAGGTGAGATTCTGGTAATTTGGTAGAAAGACGGTTAAGGACAGGATACAGTGTACAGTCCAAAGGACAGAGTTGTATATCTACTAGGGATGACCAGTGTGGGGGGCAGTTAGGGAAGCTTTATAGAGGTAAGGAACCCTAAGGTATCTCTTGAATAAGAATTGACAAGTAGATATGAGAAGGAGGAGTTAGGAATTCCGGGCAGAAATACAGGCAACATGGAGATATTATTCCAGCTGGGTGATTTACTGTGACTGAACCACAAGGTGTAGCAATAGGTCCCAAGAGACATAAAGGAGGCCAGATCATGGAAGGCTTCACATGCCAGACTAGGGAGGTTATCCTGGAGGCAATGACTGGGGAACCACTGATGGGTATCAAGCAGGAAAATACAGGATTAGATCAGTTTACAAACACCACTCCAGCAGAAGCATAGAGAATAGATTGGAAGAAAGTGAAATCGAAATTTGGTACGTCAATTTGGAGTCTTTTTTATTGCAAGTCATGTAAACCTATTCTCACTTAAATAAAAGGAGAAATTTATTGGAGATATATCAAAAGTGCACCAAGTTATCAAGACGCTGGAAGATCAGACTAGGAAGTGGGCAGGAACATAGGTAGTTTGGAGTAGGCACAGCAGCCATCTCATGAATCTAAGAGGATTCTGTTGCAATAGGTCATCGCTGCCACCACTGCTCTGAATTAGTCCTAATCACCCCAGTGGGATATCAGCTTGGCAGCTTTAGGCCATTTGCCAATGTCTTGGTAGCCAGGTAGCAGAGTAAGGAATAATGGGCTGCTGTGACTTTTTTACATACCCAAAGGATTATAAATCATGCTGCTATAAAGACACGCACACATATGTTTATTGCAGCACCATTCACGAAAGCAAAGACTTGGAACCAACCCAAATGTCCATCAATGATAGATTGGATTAAGAAAATGTGGCACATATACACTATGGAATACTATGCAGCCATAAAAAAGCATGAGTTCATGTCCTTTGCAGGGACATGGATGAAGCTGGAATTCATCATTCTCAAAAAACTATCACAAGGACAGAAAACCAAACACCACATGTTCTCACTCATAGGTGGGAACTGAACAATGAGATCACTTGGGCACAGGGCAGGGAATATCACACACCAGGGCCTGTTGGGGGGTAGGAGGCTGGGGGAGGGGTAGTATTAGGAGAAATACTTAATGTAAATGATGAGTTGATGGGTGCAGCAAACTAACATGGCACATGTATACCTAGGTATCAAACCTGCACGTTGTGCACAGGTACCCTAGAAATTAAAATATAATAATAAAAAAAAAGAAAGTGATGCTTCCAGTCAATTAAGGGTCCACTGTATTATGGATCCCTAGCACCCAATACCTGGCACATAAGAAATGAATGAAACATAGTGAATGATCTCAAGTATGCCTACAAGGCGAGAGGAAAGTGATCCTACTTACTAGTCATGCTAGGGAGGCATTTCGGACTGTTGGCTCTGCTGTTGTACAATAGGCCTTGGACTCTGAAGGCTGGCATTTCCTCATCCTAAACCTCAAATTTCAATAAATTACCTCCAAGTGGACAAAGGTCTATGGGCCAGGGTTCTTGGTGTAAATAATCTACCTCTTTTGGGTGTGGTTAATGGAAAAAGACTATACAAAACTAAAAACAATGTTTGAGTGCTGACTACCCGTTAGCCGTGGTAATAAACCACTCTGTATACATGACCTTATTCAATGCTCACTACAAACCCACGAAGCAGATTTTTAGAAAAACTTTGTATTTGGAGTATGTTATACAAGAGGATAGTGTAATGAGCTTTCACCTCCTCATCAGCAGATTTAAATATTTGTTGACTCATGGCTAATCTTGTTTCCTGTGTACTCTCACCCACTTTTCCTCCTCTCATTATTTTAAAGCAAATCCTGGGACATCATATAATTTCATTTGTAAATATCTTAATATGTATCTTTAAAAGATAGGGACTCTTTTTTTTTTTTTTTTTTTTTTTTTTTTTTTTTTTTTTTTTGGAAACAGGGTCTTTGTCACCCAGGCTGGAGGGCTATGGCATGATCATGGTTCACTATGGCCTCAACCTCCTGGGCTCCAGCAACCTGCCCACCTCAACCTCCTGAACAGCTGGAACTACAGGTGCACATCACCACACCCATATTTTTTTAATTTTTATTTTCATATACACAGGGTCTTTTCTATGTTGCCCTGGCTAGTTCAGAACTCTTGATCTCAAGTGATAATCCTACCCCAGCCTCCCAATGTGCTGGGATTACAGGCATGAGACACTACATCCAGTGATAAGAACTCCTTTATTTATTTATTTATTTAGACAGAGTCTCGCTTGTTGCCCAGGCTGGAATGCAGTGGCACAATCTTAGCTCACTACAACCCCCGGTTCCAGGGTCCAAACTATTCTTCTGCCTCAGCCACCCAAGTAGCTGGTATTACAGGCCTGTGCTACCACCCCCGGTTAATTTTGTATATATATATATAGTTTTAATAGCGATGGGATTTCACAGTGTTGGCCAGGCTGGTCTCTAACTCCTGGCCTCAAATGGTCTGTCCGCCTCAACCTCCCAAAGTGCTGGAATTACAGGCATGAGCCGAAGATTAGAAAAGTCCAATGCCTTGCAGGTGGTCTTTGGACATTAAAGCCTCCCTCAAATCCCTTCTGCTCTCATCAAGTTATCCTGGAGTTACGATTTTAAAATGTACATGTTTAAAATGTCAGAGATAAAAAAGAAATCTAGAGATACTTTCATTGAATAATCTCAAATTTGAAACATTTTATTGTTGATTATATACACATGTAGAAAAAGTACATTATGTAGTATATACATACACATACATGTGTAACCACATGTATATCTAATATAGATATGTATATGTAAACACATACACACAACCAAATATCTTACCCTATCATGTGAAAAGTGAGACTTCCAGGCCCTCAGGGGAAAAGTGCCGTTTTCTAAGACTGTGTCCCTCCTGACAAGATCAAATATTTTTGAATGCCCATTGTGCCCAAGGCCTCTGACTTAGTGCAGGTTGCCGTGTGGGGCAGGTGCTCAGGTTTGGCGCTAATTCTTTCCCGCAAAGAGTTTGCAGTGTCTGTACAAAACTACGCAAATAACTACACAACAGAGACAGTGATAAAAGCCAGAGAAGGATATAGGTAAGGAGCTATGAGAATCAAAGGAAAGAAAAAGGAAGCTACCCCTGGCATAAGTGGCATTTATCTGTAACCTTGGTAGGACAAGATGTGGGCACATAACGATTCAGGATAAGGAAGAGCTTTAGACAGAATGGAGAGCACTAGAAAGACAGTTGTCATTGTGGGAGGAGAAAATACTGCCTTGTTTCCATTCATTAGTCTTTTTTTTCTTCCTGCTGTATCTTCCCCATATCTGGCCCACTGTTCTCTCTACCTGTTGAAACCCTTCTCATCCTTCATGGTCCAGGTTGAATAACACCTCCATTAGAACTTATCAGATCATCATAGTCAAAGGAAACCTCCCCCTCCCTTAAACTCTGTGGCACTTGGTTTGAAGAGCTCTTACAAAAATTTGACTTGTATTTTACTTACTCATGTGTATGCCATATCTATTATATAGACTCGAATCAATTTGATTACAAAAACAATAATTTTGTATCTATGTCAGGTGTAGCCTGCAGAGATCCTAGTACATTACTTTGCATCTGATGGGTACTTTACATAAAATTATTGTAGAAATGAATGAATGATTTAGTCCATGATTATCAATATCTCTAAGCTTTTGCTCATGCTGTCTTCCCCCTTCCTAGAAAACCCTTGCCACCTCAAGGGTCGCTTCTTCCAAGAAGCATTCCTGGATCTCCCAGCTGCTGGCTCCTATAGCACTCTGAGCAAACCTCTACCTTATCACCACCACCACCACCATGCATCAAAATTAACTATGACTCACTTCACCCACTTATGTATAAGCTTTAAGAAGCCAAAGATTCCATTCTACTAACCCTTATCTTACCACCGTCTAACCCAATGTTTGGTAATAGCGTGCAGTTCATAAATGTTTGTCAAAGAGAAAGATCTATTCAGAAGTTTCTGGAAGCATTATCCCTTGCCAAAGAGGGCCTGGTCTATTTAGTTTGTGTTCCTAGTTGGAACTGCCAAAACTGTCCTGAGGTCTCATTCCCAGAGAAAACCTAGCATGAACAGCCTTCCCACCCCACCTTTCCTCATGGGTGAAGGAAAGAGCAGGACCAGATGTTCTCTAGGGTCCCCTAGAGCTCCAGGATCCTTACATTCCAGGGAATTCTCCGGCAGAATGGATTGTTGCGAGCAAAAGAGGCCAGTGTGGCCTCTTCTCAGCAGGTCTCTAGATGGACCCCAGCCTCTGGAAGGACTGGGCCAGGGGAAAAAATTAGCCCCTTCGGAGCCCCACACCTTCCTCTCCTCCAGCACATTTCTCTCTCTCTTTGCCCCACTTTCCCTTTTTCTGCTTCTTCTCTGCCAGTCTCTCCCCTTCTCTTTCTTTCTTATCTGTTTCTCGTCTCCTACTGGCCCGACCGCACCTTCCAAGTATCGCTGCTTCCTTTTCAGTCACTCACTCACTCACTCACTCATTTTTGCCTCTCGCCAGTCAGATTCACCATCCTTCTGCGGTCACTTGCGTTTATCCTGCTTCCCTCCCACGCCGGAACCTCTTGCTCGCCTCCTCCCTCTTCTCTATGCCCGGCGAGTAGCAGAGCCTCCTCTGGAGTCCAAGACACAGGAAGGGCTGCCCTGGGTCATGACCCAGCTCCACGGTTGGTGTGTGAAGGTCAGGGTGGCGGTGACGCGGCGCCTGAGGCGAGAGGGAGGCTAGGCCAGGGAGAGAAGGAAGGGAGCCGACCGCTGGGCTGCTGGGATCTCGCGCCCTCGCGCTCCCCGCCGCCCGCCCCGGCGCAGGAAGGGCGCAAGCGGCTGGCGAGCGACTTGAAGAGACTTCTGGAGAATCCGGTGCGCCGGGCTCTACCTCAAGGAGCTCAGGGCCATGATGCTGGACCAACAGAGCCTCGTCCACATCCAGCGCCAGAGCTCCGAAGAGCTGGAGCGGCGGCTGGACGAGCTGAGCGCCGAGAATCGCAGCCTGTGGGAGCATCAGCAGCTGCCGCAAGCGCAGCCTCCGCCCGGATTCCTTCCCTGGTAGTCATCCCCGCTGCCGGCCTCCTAGACACCGCTACCGCCACCGCAGTGACTCAGGCACCTCTTCAGGACCACGGACAGCGCTCGTTCGCCCGGCCACAGTCCGCGCCCGAGCAGGCACTGTTTCAAAACCACGGACAGCTCCTGGAGCAACCCCAGCCGCGACCTGGCGGCAGAGCTCACACACCCCAGTCGTCCCATCAGCACCCGGAAACACCTGGGGTCCAGGCCAACAAGGAGAAGAAAGGTCCCCCCGGGTTGTTGCACTGCCCCCGAAGCCCCCCTGCAGCAAGACTCTCCCGCGCCCTCGGCAAGGACGTCCTGAGCAGAAGATCTGAGTGAGCGCGGAAGAGCAGATGGGCACTGCTGTGGTGGGAGCAAGGGAAGCAAGTGGGTGTGAGGGGGAGATGGAGAAATCGGGTGCATGGGAGTCTAAAGGACCTGGGTGATGCGGCGTGAGGGGGGTGAGAAGATGCTTGGGGGCAGATGTCTCACAGATTTGGGGGGAAAGGGAGAAATATCAGTGTTTGAGAAGGTTTTGGGGAATGTTGGCGCAACAAGGAGTAACCAGATCATCAGTAGGGGCAAAAGGTGAAAGAAAGGGGATATTTAAGCGATTGGGGATATTGGGATCTGGCAGCATTTAAAGGGACTAGACTAGAAGGAAGTTGGAGTGAAGATCAAACTGAAGAAAATAGAACCATTGAAATATTTTTTTAAGTTAGAAAAATTTTGGAAGAGAGTTTAAGTAGTAGAAGTATTTGAATGGGGAGTGAGATATGAAAAAGTCAGAGACATGGAGGCATGTGAAGAGCTTTAAAAGGGCTGGGGCAAGGAAAGGTAGGACTGGGGTAGAGGGGAATTCAGAAGGTGGAGGACAAAGCTGAAAAGCAAGAGTGATGTGAGAAAATAGGGGAACTGGAGGCAAAGGAAGAGAAAGTGTGGCTCTTTACCTGGTGCAGTGGGAGTCACAGCCAAGAGTGGTTCATTTGGGGAAGTTTTCTCTGCTCTGACCAAGTGAGCGCCTTTCTTCTAAGCAACCCCCAAAGTGGGGTGCTCACTTCGAAGTGAGCCGAAGGGGTCGAAATGTTGCAAGGAAACACCCATCAAACCAATGAAGAACTCACATATACCTTGAGGATTCCGTCCGGTAATAGCATTTTCCTCTGACTCAAGGAGGATTTTCACGCAGTAGGGTTGGCCATCGTGGAAAGGGAACAATGACATGGGGGATGGTTGGCAGATGGAGTTGATATTCGGTTGTCATGCCTGTTTAAATCTTCCTGTTAGGACCAGCAATTGCAAAACTTGTTTCCTTTTGGCTATTTGCTGATCACTAAAATCTCACCGTGGGTCATGAGAGAACTGTTATCCTCCCAGGACATAGGACCTCAAGCTCTTTCTTCACTCAGGAGGTTGATGAACTAGAAATATGGGAAGAAGCCTTAAAAGGGCTGGAATGTTCTCTCCTCTGTACTGAAAAGTCTGTGGCCATGTCAGCTTTCCTTCTCTGATTAGACAGGTGATGGGAAACTGCATGGAAGACCAGTGAGAGGGAAATCGTACCTGGTCAGCATTTGGCCTTCACAATGGTGATGCTCAAGGGGATGGAGAGGGGTAAAGTGGAGCTGAGGACCTCATCTTCATTCAGTCTCACGTGTGCTTCAAATCTGAGGGATAACTGAAGATTTGCTGTATTCATTAAAACTTTTTTTTTTCTCTCATCTGTTGTGGACTTAAAGAAGTAAAGTTAGGGCATGTTAGCTCACAGTGTAGGCTGACCAGAACCATAGAATCCAAGAGGAAAGATTCAAGATGATCTAGCTTGGCAGACCTACAACATTTGATTCAAGTCCCAAAAAGATTCAGTTTTCTACCCCAATTCCTTCAAAGACCCATTTGCACTTCCCTCAGTTTCACCTGTTTTTCTTTCTTTGTTTTTTCTTCTTCTTCTTTTTTTTTTTTTTTTTTTTTTTTTTGGTGGTTGTTTTGTTGTTTGTCTGGCATAAAAAGCAGAAAATCAGTTTTCCTTCATTCCTCAAGTCTCAGCAAAATGCGACATTCTTCCACAATACTAAGTGGTCTTTTCTTCTAAGGAGAGAGAACTTTTCCTTCTTTGGGATAAATGCCAAAGAATATAATCGCCGGGTCACATGAGAAGTGCAAGTTTGATTTTCTAAGAAATTGCCAAAATATTTTTCAGAGTGACTATACCGTGTTCTAGTCATGCCCACGATGTATGAGACATCCAGTTTCTTTGCGTTCTTGCTAACATTTTGTGTCATTTTTTATCTTATCCATTCTAACAGGCATAGTGGTAGCCCATTGTGGTTTTAATTTGCATTTCCTTAATGGCTAATGATTCTGATCATATTTATATATGCATATTTGCTGATCACATTCTTTCCTTGGTGAAATGTCTTTTCATGTCTTTTGACCATTTTCTCATGGGACAGTGTTTTAAAATGTGTTGAGTTTGGAGAGGTTTTCATAGATTGTATTTATAAGTCCTTTGTTATATAGTTTGAAGATGTTTTCACTCAGTCTGTAGCATTTCTTTTTGTCCTCTTAATAGGATTCTTCACAGAGCAAGAGTCCTAAATTTTTTGGAAGTCCACGTTACCAGTTTTTCCTTCCATGAATTTTTTTGTGTCATGTCTAAGAACTAGGTGTTGAAACTTTCACCTGTTTTCTTCTAAAAGTTCAATAGCTTTCCATGTTAAATTTAAATCTGTGATCCACTGAAATTAATTTTGATATAAGATAGGAATTTTAAGTTGAGGTTCAAATTTTGCACATGAAAATGCCATCGTTCCCATAGCATTTGGTGAAAGATTCTCCTTTCTCTATTGAGTTGCATTTGTTAGAAATCACTTGGCTGTGTTTGTGTAGATCCACTTCTGGACTTTGTATTCTGTTCCACTGGTCTCTATATCCAGTCCTTCCCCAAAAAACACACTGTCATGACTCCTCTAACATCAGAGTAGAACTTAAAATTGTGTAGCACAACTCCTCCTACTGAATTCATCTCTTTATTTTTACCTTTGCATATAAATTTAGGAATCAGTTTGTCTATATAGACAGAATATCCTGTGCTGAGATTTTGGTGGATTTGCTTTAAAGGAATAGATCAATTTTGGAAGAATTAAAATTTTTACTACATTGAGTCTTCCCATCCATGAATATATCTCTTCATTTGTTTGGGCTTTCTTTGATTTTGTTTATTGCATTTTTGGTTTTCAGAATACAGATTCTTATATACCTAAAAATTTCATTTTTCAGAGGTATTATAAATGGAATTTTTGCAAAATTTTAAATTTCCAGTTATTTATCACTAGCATATAAATATTGAATTTAGTTTCATATGTTGACTTTGTATTATTTCTGGGTTTTCTTCCCCCCAAGGAAGTCACTTTTCTACACAAGGAAGTCACTCTGGCTCTCTCTCTCCATGGTTGTCTACACAGTGCCTGCCCTTCCAGTAGCAGGAAATTCCCTCATCTAGAACTCAACCTTGGGCCTTAAGAGTGTGTGGTGGGGGGTGTGCAAGCATCCGCCCAACAATGTGGAGATGTGGCAGAAACCCATTTACCTGTTACGTTGATATCTGGCTTCACAAAGAAATGTTTCATTGCTTTGTCATAAAAATAAATTAATGAATTACGTTAAAACTAAAAGTGGCTTCACAAAGAAGCTGTGTAAGCATCTGCCCATTGGACTTCCTTCAGTGCACCATCCCTCTCACCAGGCTGTGGGGAGGAAAGGGAGCTGGGGCTGGGGAGGCAGCAGGAAGAGGAAGATGTGCTTAGGGACAGAGAAAGGTGCCCCATCCCTGACAGTTGTAGGACACTTCTTTCCCTCATATCTTTCCCTACAAATTCCTAAAATTGTGGCTGCTGAAGAACCTGGACTTGGGTGACTGAGGGCTGCCCTGTGAGTGAGGTTAGGGCTTTCCCATCTGCCTTTGCACAGGAGCCTGTGTCACATGGCACCTGGGCAGCACAAGGGGAGGAACATCAGTAGACGGGGGACAGGGTGGCACACACACTCACATCCCGCGAGGTAGGCTGATACGGCTGGAAAAACACCAACAGATGAAAAGCGCCCTTTTCTCATTTTCCCACAGTAAATCCTTGAGACGTCAGCTGCTCCACACACTGGTCACTGTGGGTAGTGAGCTGAACACATTCTTCCATGAAATAGGAAAATACACAGAGGGAGTCATAATATGCCCCTTGTTTGCCTGCCTTCACCCTCCCCAGTCCTCTCTGTGCTGGTATTTACCCCAGAGCCTGGTCTTCTTTAAAAAACAAAATTAGCCCAGCCTCTGTGAGCAACTATTGGACTCCCCTGGGGCTTTAAAGAGGTCTTCTCAGGCCCCTGATTTCTGTGTTCCCTGACACCTGCCTCATCAGCAGGAGCGCATAAGCAACTGCCTACAAGCATCCTATAATCACTCAGTAGGTGAACAGCAGGGCTAAAAGGGACCCCAGTGGGCATCTACTCTATGGTTTCTAGGCCTTGACTCAATAAGACATAGATCTGACACATCCTCATCATGTACAGACGCACCTAATGAAATGAAACTTCATGCCCTTTATTTACCTTAGGTGCATGTATTGCACCCTGGTGAGTCCTACTCTACTTTAGTCTCTTCTATTTTTTTAAAAAAATCAATTCACAATTCACAATCCCTACTGGTTCAGCCTGCAGTCCAAGAAGCACTATTGCACTCCAACCCCATTTTCCAGACAAGACCATGGTCTCGCTGATCCATGGTGCCACCCCACACCTGTGAGGGTGACTTCACACCTGTTCCTGGCACAGTACAGAGACTGGGAATATTTACAGGTGTGCAGGAAGGCTGTTTGTGCAAAGACCACACGTGTTTATGCCTGCAAGCCTTATTCTCATTCTCAGCCAGGTAAGGCCTCCCTATTATATTTTTTTCTTTTGCATATCACCCCCACTCTTGCAGAGCACACTTCTGTTTGTTTGATCTTGTGCGTGGTACCCATTAAGGTCACCCTGTTCTCAACCTTCTCTGAAGCCTGTACCCCTCAGGGTTGTACCATTCTGGGGGAGATTAGTGAGAAACTGTCTGTATTATCTTCCTCTTCTGAGACCCTTCTGGTTTCCTAGTTTGTGGGATCTCCCTGAGGATAGAAAGCAGGTTCTTCATGACACAGCAGAGTCCCTGAGAGTACCAAGAACTCCAGAAGGATGAAAATATGTTAAATATAGGCTTTTCTGATTTCTAAGGTAGGTGGTCATGTATTAATTTGTACTCTCTAATAATCAATGTAGAGAACAGCATCTCATAAGGAATATCAGATTATTTATCTTGGTTTTATGGTGGCTATGTTTCATTGAGTTAGAAAAGTAGTTCTGTCACCCCCACCGCCCCATTTTCTGGCGGGGACACAAAGGCACAGGAAGGTTGAGTGATCTGTCAAGAGTCACTGGTTGGGATATTTCCATGTTTTTCCTTACTCGCTAGATTCTTCTCTCTATGCCAGAGGAAAAGGAGGCATCTCTGCTAATCCTCCCACCAGTTCCCAAGAAGAAAGCACTGGGACCCCTGGAAGCCACATGCTGTGCTGGCCTGGTTGCTGTTCCCCACACTCCCCAGGGAGAGGGGCCTGGTGCCCCCTCTCACCACCTCCAGCCACACCTCTCCTGTCTTCAAAAGCCTACAAGGCTAGTCCTTTCTCACTCTAAAGTCCTTTCAGAAAAGCTTCTGAAACTGTGTGTCTCAAACTGCTGTGAATGCCACCCACAGTCATAAAGATGTTTCACAAAGAGATCCCCTAGATACATAGAGATATTGGCAATTAAGCAAGTCTTGCACAACACAGTACTTACCTTTGTAAAATTTGATGCACTCTGATGGTTTCTATTTTGATACGCTATGCTATGCTATCCTATGCTATGCTATTCTTTTAAGGGCCCATTATAACTGACCAAGTGGATGTCACAACTTTCTAATGAATCTAGATCTGTAGCTAAAATACTTCAAAAAATTCCAGCAAGGACAAAAACTCAGGCCTAGATTTGCCACCAGTGCCCTCTTCTGGGCAGTTTTATTATAAGTACTGTCTTGAAACATTGTTTAACTGTCAACATCTGTATGTGTGCACTGAGTCTCACCAGAAAATAGATTTATGTCTGTTGGTTACAGCCTAAAAGATTTAAGAGGCAATGTTTAGAAGTGCTCCTGGTGAAAAGGCCAAACAAAAAAGGGCTCTGTGTGTGTGTGTGTGTGTGTGTGTGTGTGTGTGTGTGTATAAGAGAGACACACACAGAGAGAGAGAGAAAGAGAGAGAGAGAGAGAGAGAGAGAGAGAGATGGGCTGTACAGATTTTTCTCTGTGATCTCCTCTCCTCCTGCAAATCAGCCGGAGGTGGGATCTCAGAGACCTGGCCCTGCCTCCCCAAACCCATTCCCACACTGAGGCCAACCTGGGAAGAGGGCAACAGAGCTCATATCTCTGTGGGGAGGAGGCTGGGCTCAATGCAGGCCTGTGTCATTGTTCATCTTCACTTCATAGGTTTTGTCCTGAGACCCCTCCTGCTGACACACCATGGTTGTCTGGATCTCCCAGGAAAAGCACCACAATGTTCAAGATGGAGAAAATCATCAGGAACTGCCAACCCTCCCCCGCTTTGCTCAGCACACATGCACACATTACTCATGCACACACACACGTACATGCATGCACAAATATGTACACATACACACATGTGAACATGCATGCAATTTCTGTGGCTTCATCCTCCTGTGATGGCCGATTAAACCATGGAGCCATGGAAGTGTTAAGATTAGGGAAAGAGTTCCATGTGGGAGAAGACATCTGCTGTTGGATCCAAGGAGATCTGAGTCCTGACCCCAAGGCACTTATCCTCTGGCCCAAGTCACTTAGCCCACCCCATTCCTCAGTTTCCCTTTCTATGAAATTTGTATTACATATGCCCTGCCTAACTCAGAGGCAACAGAAGAGACATTGCTATGAGGGTGGAAACAGCCAGCTTTGACCGAAGAGTCCTAGGCTGTGCCAGATAGGGCAGGGTGGACCCATGAGAAGACTGTCCCCCATCTGCCCCCAGCTGTGACAGCTAGGCCTTTGAAAATTTGGCACATCTCAGATGTTCCTGTCATCCTATCTTGATGGTGTCCTTGATTCTGACACCTGCTCCCTGGATTAAAGACACAGAGGGGAAACCTCACCTAGAGGATTTTGCTCTCCTGAGAAGAGGGCAATGAGCCTGAATCCTTGCTGAGTCTAAATCCCTACTGAGCTCCACACCCTTCCACACTAAGATGTGCCTTTCCCACTGGGACAGGGTCTTCTGGTCACTGGGTCATGTCTTCTTTAGCTCTGGGCCATGAGCTCTTCCTTTTCCTATCTGTGCTCAGCTCAGTGCCTCCCTCTGTCTTGCTTCCTATAGACCCTGCATGCCTGACACACTTTATCCTCAGACCCCTGAGGGCATCAGGGAAAGATCCTAGTCCATCCTGTCAGTGCCAAGAGCTGGATCAGTGCCCCTGGCTTTGAGGATCTCAGGCAGGGTAAGGGCAGTTCTCTCTCGGGGATGCCTGCAGATCGCCACCTGCCCCGCAGTGGGAAGGAAAGATGAGAGGTGGGAGCTCCAGGTGGATTGGGAGGGGAGGGAAGTAGAGTGGGCTTTGGAGAGGCACGGGGAGATGAACTGGAGATGCAGAGTGTCACCAGGCAATAGCATTTCTGGGGACCACTGGGCACAGGATGTGCTGGCCTATCCATAGCACAAGCAATGCCGGTACCTGAGCTGTCCTTAACTTTGAGCTGCAACACGGAGGACAAGGCCCAAGAGCAGCAATGTGGGCTACGCTTTTCTTCATCAAGCTGAATCCTGGCACCCTGTGTGCTGTTTGTTCCAACTGCAGTGGGCAGAGAGGGAACCAACACTTCATGAGCACTGACTGCATGCTGGGCACTGCCGGGTGCTTTGCGTGTGTTTTGCTTCACAAAGAGATGCATCTGTGGGGACAAGGAAATCCCCTGGGGTCTCCTCCCCCAGCTCCTCTAAACATCCCTCTCCTCTTATGTCATAGAGAACAAAGCTTCACAGGAAAATGCCCTTAGAGACTGGGGAATAAATTCGCCCTGAGCTGCTAAAGATGGATATGGAGCCCTCCTCGAGCAGAGGCTTTGATGAGGCCAGCAGGGAAGAAGGCGGTGCGGGGATGGAGTCAAGACCTCTCTGGAATGAGGGTCTCCCGACCTACTTTCAGGCAAGGCAAGTCAGAGAATTCCTTTCTGACCATGCTTCAGGGGAGAAAGGGTCAGAGAGTGACCTTCCTGCTCCTGTTGTTTTCTGATTTCCTCTCGTGTAAAATATTCAGCAGGCCAAGCGGCCACACGTTGGGGTAATGTGTTCTGGACCCCGACACTATCCTCCTACCTCTCTGACCATTTCCTCTCTCTTCCTTTGTGGACTTCTCTCCCAGGCATCCATTCCCGTCCATCATGGCGACCCTGCCAGGGAGGGTCGGAGGAGGAAGCCAGGGATCTGGGGTGATCTGAGGGTGGCCTGAGAGGACAGAATGAGACGGAGGGGGCAGGGTTAAAGGGCCAACTACATTAGGTTGATTCACATGAAATTGCTGATATTTGGTCATTTCTTACCTACAAAAATCATAAGTTCATCTGGTTCAAACTACAACTTCAAAACTTGCTTCAGTAGGGTTCATGTTTAACTGGACTTACAGCCAGGCACTTGGGAACTCAAGGCACTTACAGGAAGGTGACTGGAAACCTTGCAGCAAGGCTCCTCTGTGCACCTTGCAGCATCACAGTCACAGAAGGAAGCACTTGCTTCACTTAGGAATCAGGGAACTCATGTGAAATCCCATCTAGCCACAAAGTCACTCTTTTCCAGTTGAAAAGTATGTAGCTGGCTTATCATAAAACTCCTCACTACTTCAGGAAGACAGAGAAAGTACAGCACATTTCTGCATCTCTGAGACTGGGAAGCCTGCTCTGGGTGATCTTGCAGAGCAGGCCCTGCAGTTACATTGTTGTGTGGATCTGCACAGCAGGCTGTAAGGCAGAGTCACAGCTAGAGCTTTAGAAATAGAGTTAGTAAAGACATGGTTCTTCAAAGATATGCCCAGAAAATTCTCTGCAAAAACAAAAGGCTTGTTATAAGGAAGCCTCCACTGCAGGGCAGCGGATGAGCGGCTTACCATCTGTGGATCTTAGTCAAGTCAATCTCTCTGAGCCTCAGTTTCCTCATCTATAAATGGAGATGATAATACCTACCTCTTACGGTCGTGCATTAGCTTGCCTGGGCTTCCATACCGAATACCACAGACTGGGTGGCTTAAACAATGGAAATGCATTTTCTCGTAGTTCTGGAGGCTGGAAGTCTGAGATTGAAGTGCCGTCAGCGTTGGTTTCCGGGGAGGGCTCTCTTCCTGGCTTGTTGATGGCTGCCTTCTTGCTCAGGTGGCCTCTTCTTTGTACACATGCAGAGAAAGAGATCTCTTGTGTCTCTTCCCCTTCTTATAAAGACTCCAGTCCGATCAGATTAAGGTCCCACGCTTACAACCTTATTTAACCTTTATACCTCCTTATGGGCCCTATCTTCAAATAGTCATATTAGGAATTAGGGCTTCCATACATGAATTTTGGGGGGACACAATTCAACTCATAACAGACTTTTTTGAGGCTCACGGGGCATAGATTGTACTCTGAAAATGGTAGCTTTTTGGATGTGGGTCATCCAGAAGGTCTAGCAGGTTGCAGCAAATCAGGCTGATGAAGAAAGATGTGACCATACCAAGACCAAGATATCCCCAGATCCTTGGAGAAGAACGGAACGTGAACACCAGACCCCACTCAACAGCATCAATATTTTGCTGCACCTCTACTTATCCTATAATTCACTGGTTATATAAATATAATTTATATATATAAATGCACTGGTTGTATAAACATAACTATATTTAAATTATATTTATATGTAAATTATATATCAACACATGTTTATGTAATTATATATAAATACATATATTTATATATATATTCACTGGTTATATAAATATAATTAACTGTTTGTTATAAAAAGCATGTGGCTTTCTTTCCTCGATGCCACCTTTTCTCTCACTTCCTGGGCTCAGTAACCCCCCAGCTGTGCCTTATCTCCTTCCCTGTTATCCAATGAGCTCAGGCCTCTGTCCTTGATGGCTTGGCTGTGAACAGTCACTTCCTGTCTGAACTTTTGCCTTCATGCAGTCCAATGCACTCACACCACAGACAGGCTGTTCGTGTACAGTGCAGACCAGATCCTGTCACTTCCCTACTTGAAATGTTTCAGTGACTTCCTACTATTTTAAGATAAGCCCAAGATGTTAACAGCTTCACAGGGCTGGCCTCATCTGCTCTGGCTCCTGCGTGTGCCTCAACCTGGGTGGCTGCACCCCCAAATTTAGTCCTCTGACTCAGATGCCTCTGGTCTCTGCCATCTGCTCTGCCCTCTCCTGCCTGCTCCCACAACCTTGTCCAAACTGACTTTTCAGAGCCCAGATACCAAGTCACACAACTTTTCTGGGGCCTTTTATTTTTTGGGAGGTGGGCAGGCTCCAGCCCATGTGCTCGTGGAGACCCTGTTTCTCCAGTCCTGACAGTTACCTCACCATATTGAGTCTCTCTTCCTTTTAAGCTCTGAGCTCCAGGAGGCAGCTGCCTGTGTCTGCAGTCTTGTTTATTGTGGCTACTGGCAATGTGTCTGCCCCACAGCAAAGCTCAGGAAGTATTGGTTGAATCAATTATCTTTTATGAATCATTTTTAATATTTCTGCATACATGTTCACAGAAGACTTATTCACAATAGACCAAAGGTGGGAACAACCCAAGTGTTCGCTGAGGAATGAATGGATATGCAATGTGGTCTATCCATACAATGGCATATTATCCAGGCTTAAAAGGGAATGACGTTGTGACACACACTGCTACATGGATGAACCTTGAGGACATCATGCAAAGTGAAATAAGCCAGACACGAAAGGACACATATTGCATGATCCCACTTCTAAGCATTACCTAGAGTCATCCATTTCGTAGGGATACAGAATGCAACAATGTTTGCCAGGGCTGGAGGAGGAAGGAATGACGAGTTCATGTTTAATGGGTACAGAATTTCAGGTTGGGAAGATGAGAAGGATCTGTGAAAGAATGGTGGTGACAGTTGCCCAACAATGTGACTGTGCTCGATGCCACCAAACTGTATGCTGAAGATGACTAAGACGGTAAATTTTATGTTTTGCATTCTTTCCACACTTAAAAAAAGAAACTTCAAATACTTCAGGGGGAGGAGCAGAGAGAGAAGTATGTCAAATTTTTCTTTCCCTGGAAGAAGCCATTTAAATATAAGTTAATAAACAGCTTATTTAAAGACCAAAAACATGTGAACTGAAGCAATCAGACTACTATCCTTCTAACTGGTAGATATGATGATGTGGAAATGTTAAGTTTATTTATGAAAAATGAATCATATCATTTTGAAAGCTTAGGAGAGAGTAGGTCAAGGCTGACTGGCAGGCAAGACAATGTCATGTGTGGGGAAGTGGACCGCAGGCAGCCAGAGCAGATGTGCTTACCAGGAAATGAGAAATTGAACATGGAAAAGAGGGCAGGATAAGGGGAAACATCTATTTAAAACTTTGGTTTATCATCTATGAAGGACAGACAGAATAAATGATTCTAGGCAAGATTCAGTGGCTCACGCCTGTAATCCCAGCACTTTGGGAGGCCAAGGCAGGCAGATCACCTGAGGTCAGGAGTTCAAGACCAGCCTGGCCAACATGGCGAAACCCCATCTCTACTGAAAATACAAAAATTAGCTGGGCGTGGTGGCGGAAGCCCATAATCCCAGCTGCTCAGGAGGCCGAAACGGAGAATCGCTTGAACCTGGGAGGTGGAGGTTGCAGTGAGCTGAGATTGTGCCATTACACTTCAGCCTGAGTGACAAGAGTGAAACTCCATCTCAAAAAAATAAAATAATTAAAATAAAATAAAATAAAAAATAAATGATTCTCCTCTGCTTTCCAGGACATCCTCTGTTCCAAATTTAAGAGTTTAAACAACAAGGTGGGAACATCACTGTGGCCATTCCAGGCCACTTGAGGACAGGTTCTGAAGGAAGGCAGAAGGCTTGTATCTGGCCAGCTGTGGGTGATCCCTGCATGTCCTGGTGTTGGATGAGGCAGACAGACTTCTGGACATGAGATTTGAGGCAAGCGTAAATACCATCCTGGAGTTTTTGCCAAAGCAGAGGAGAACAGGCCTTTTCTCTGCCACTCAGAAGCCGGAATTGGAGAACTTGGGGAGAGTGGGCCTCCGGAACCCTGTCCAGTCTCAGTGAAGGAGAAGGGTGTGGCAACCAGCAGTGACCAGACCACTCTCGCCTGGATAACTACTACATAGTATGCAAGGCACATGAGAAATTTAACCAGCTGCTACATTTTCTTCACAGTCATAAGCAAGAGCAACACCTGGTCTTCTTCAGCACCTGCACCTGTGTGGAATACTACAGGAAGGCTCTGGAGGTGCTGATGAAGAGTGTGAAGATTGTGTGCATTCATGGGAAGATGAAATACGATCTTCATGGGGTTCCGCAAATTGCAAAGTGGGATTTTAGTGTGCACTGATGTGGTGGCCCAGGAATCAATATTCCTGAAGTAAATTGGGTTTTGCAGTACAATCGCCCCAACAATGCAAGTGCCTTTGTGCAGGGCTGTGGCCACACAGCCCGCATTAGCTACAGAGGCAGAGCTCTGGTGTTCCTCCTGCCCATGGAAGAGTCATACATCAATTTCCTTGCAATTAACCAGAAACGCCCCCTGGCGGAGATGAACTCTAGAAAAACACAGCTGACCTTCTGCCAAAATTCAAGTCCATGATCCTGGCAGAAAGAGCTATGTTTGAAAAGGGCATGAAAGCTTTTATGTCCTATGTCCCGGTTTATGCAAAGCAGGAGTGCAACCTGATTTTCAGATTAAATAATCTTGATTTTGCAAGTCTTGCTCGAGGTTTTTCCCTGCTGAAAATGCCCAAGATGTCAGAATTGAGAGGAAAGCAGTTTCCAGATTTTGTGCCTGTGGACATTAATACAGACGCTATCTCACTTAAAGATAAAATTAGAGAAAAGCAGAGGCAGAAATTACTGGAGCAACAAAGAAAAGAGAAAAACAGAAAATGAAGGGAGAAGAAAATTCATTTAAAAAATAAAGCTTGGTCAAAGCAGAAGGCCAAAAAAGAAAAAGAAAAACATGAATGAGATAACGAAAAGGGAAGCGTGTTCTGATACAAAGATGAGGACATGGAAGAACTTCTCAATGATTCCGGGCTCTTGAAAAATATTTTTAAAGGCAAAATTACTGAAGAATTTGAGAAGGACTTATTGACAAGTGGCAAAAGAACAATCAAGACAGCTGATTTAGTGTCTCAGATTTGGAAGATGACTGCTGATACCAGGGTCACAGATAAATCCATAAGCACATAGCTGTTTCCTAACTTGGTGGATGGTTCCTGTTTGCTTTTACTGCAAATCAAAACTTCAGGAGACATCCAAAAAGAATCACATCTCTGAAAGCTCTCCTTTCAGACTAGGGAGAAATGAAGGATTTCACACTCGTGAATATTTGACTAAAAACATTCCAGTCTTAAAGTAGTCTAACAGAAGAAAACATAAAATTGAGTGTAAATAATAGATTTCAATATTTATTTATTATGATGGGTTATATATGTGTGTGTGTGTGAGAGCTCATTTTTTCTAATGCTATTTTGTAGTTATTTGCAAACATTAAGATACTGAAGTATACTTGGTTTTAGATTTTTAAAAGCCCCTTAGTACTTTTAGGCACCTGACCTCCCTGAGTGTTCCTGGCCCTGGACTTCAGTTATCCTTCAATGCCCTGTGGAGATGGCTAATGTGCTAGAGTTATTCTACGTTAAGAATAGTCCTGGCCGGACGCAGTGGCTTATGCCTGTAATCCCAGCATTTGAGAGGCTAAGGCAGGCAAATCACAAGGTCAAGAGATAGAGATTATCCTGACCAACGTGGTGAAACCGCATCCCTACTAAAAATACAAAAATCAGCTGGGCATGGTGGCACGAGTCTGTAGTCCCAGCTACTCGGGAGGCTGAGGCAGGAGAATTGCTTGAACCTGGGAGGTGGACATTGCAGTGAGCCGAGATTGTGCCACTGCACTCAGCCTGGTGACAAAGCGAGACTCCGTCTCACACACAAAAAAAGAATAGCTCCAGTATTGTTTTATTGGTGAACAGCTGAAAAACAGAGGAATTAAGTCATATTCTGGGAGACAGAATTCTAATTTTTATGCCTTCTGTTGAATAAACTGTATCCTTCTAAAAAACAGAAACAATAAGCATTTGGATAGTTAATATAATTGAACAAATAAATACATATGTGCATATATATTTATAATATACTTTTGAAGACAATATTTTTAAAATACAGTTACCCTGTTTTTTTAATAAGACAGTTTGGTTTGGTAAAAATGGATAATTTTAAAATGTGTCCAAGTATTAAGGGCTCATTTACTCATCTTTCTCTATTTTTTACTAAGAAATTTTTATAAAAACAGGGGAACACATTTGAAGTATTTTCTCTTCTTTGTGACCCTGCCTTTAGAAATAGATGTTAATGAACTGTGAAATGGACACAAGTGGGCAAAAGAATGAGTTGAAATGGACATGTGAGTGTAAACTGGGCATAAATGGAAAAAGGGATGAGTCTAATGGTTTCATTTCCAAATTCATTACCTGGGAACTATTGGATTGATGGATTTGTCTTTAGAATGAAGTAAATAAAAACCCAAATTGTTGGATTGTTTAAAAATAGCATTCAGTCATTAATAAAAGAATTTTAAAGTTGAGGAATGGTGAAATATAATTCTAAATTATACGAAGTAAAATGTCTTTCTAACATGTTCGACAATTCCTTTAATAATATCAGTTTTTGAGCACAAGTGGTATTTGAGCAATAAAAAATGCACAGTATAAAGCACAGGTCACATAGAGTGTGACATTCCAGCTGAACAGCTGAATAACCTATTTAACTTAACTTAAAAATGTCTAATTTTCATAAATAAGCCAACTTATGCTGAATGGTTTGGTAATCCTTTTAATTGGGCTTTTTAATGATTTAGGAATATAAAAATGTTTAATTCATGCCATCTTAGTTGTCACATTAAATTTATGTAATTGGTAGAAAATGTAAAAATATGTTTTTAAAATGCCTTTTAAATGCTTGTTGTTGGCAATAATTTTTTTTTAACTGGAGTCTCACTCTGTTGCCTAGGCTGGAGTGCAATGGTCTTGGTTCACTGCAACCTCTGCCTCCCGGTTTCAAGTGAGTCTCCTGCCTCAGCCTCCCAAGTAGCTGGGATTACAGGCGCGCGCCACCACGCCTGGCTAATTTTTGTATTTTTAGTACAGAAGGGTTTTCACCATGTTAGTCAGGCTGGTCTCAAACTCCTGACCTCAGGTGATCCACCTGCCTCGACCTTCCAAAGGCAATAAATTTTAATCAACTATTTTTCTACTTTATTTCTGCAGTGAGGCAACAATATTTGAAAGTGGTTATACTTCTAATCTCAAATATATCTTTGTGAAGAGCCACATGGAGGAAAGGAATTAATAGTCAAAATATAACACAAGACTCCAACCTTGAGAAGGTGATCCTGGCATAGTGCATGGTACTGTCAAAATCATAACTTTCTTCCAGAGAGTTTACTTCTCCAGGATCCCTCTTCATAAAATTGTACTCTTCACCTAAGATTGAGAGATAAATAGAATCTTGGAAGCCTTTTCACTGACAGAAAAGAGAACAGAAAAGTCCTTTCTACACCTGTATCTGTTGTGAAATGACTGATTTTCTTGCTGGTTGTATTTACAAACTTAACACCCAGGCACATGCAAAAAGCATATGTCTTAACTCTACTATCATATTGAAATGCAATATTGAATAGGACCAATGCATTAATTTATTCAAAAAAATAGACTACCAAAAGCATAATTTGAGCCTTTTTTTATATGTATACTCTTTTACAACCTCATAATATTTATTTCTTTAAAATTTTACTGCTTTTTTTGGTACTGTATAAATGATTATAAAAAGTTATGTTTTTATCTAATGAATTTCCCACTTTTATGACTAGACTTGCCAGGTGTCACAAAAATTATCTTCCTACTTGGTTTAAATCCTTTCTATAAGCAATATGAAAAGATATAAAAACAATATTAGTATAAACACAACTCTGCAGGCTTTGGCTATGTGACTTCATCACTCAAGATTAAACAACAGGCCGGGCGCGGTGGCTCAAGCCTGTAATCCCAGCACTTTGGGAGGCCGAGACGGGCGGATCACGAGGTCAGGAGATCGAGACCATCCTGGCTAACACAGTGAAACCCCGTCTCTACTAAAAATACAAAAAATTAGCCGGGCGTGGTGGCGGCGCCTGTAGTCCCAGCTACACGGGAGGCTGAGGCAGGAGAATGGCGAGAACCCGGGAGGCGGAGCTTGCAGTGAGCTGAGATCCGGCCACTGCACTCCAGCCTGGGCGATAGAGCGAGACTCCGCCTCAAAAAAAAAAAAAAAAAGAAAAGAAAAAAAAAAAGAAAAAGATTAAACAACAGCAGCAAAGTCTCTCTTTTTTTTTTTTTTTTTTTTTTTTTTAAGACAAAGTCTCCTCTCTGTAACCCAAGCTGAAGTGCGGTGGAATGATCTTGGTTCACTGCAGTCTCCCAACCTCCAGGGCTCAAGGGATCCTTCCACCTCAGCCTTCTAAGTAACTGGGACTACAAGCCAGCGTCACCAGGCCCAGTTCATTTTTGGTTTTGTTTTGTTTTGTTTGTAGAGACGGGGTTTCATCTCTACTTTCATTTAAAAATGAAACTAGGTTCTCCTTGATGAAAAAGAGCTTCTACTTTGAGATGAAGAACATACTTCAGAACTTTTTTTTTTATGTCCACATCTGTTATTTTAACTTCTGAACATCTTTTTTTTTTTTTTTTTTTTTTTTTTTTTTTGAGACAGAATCTCGCTCTGTGCCCAGGCTGGAGTGCAGCGGCACGATCTCGGCTCACTGCAACCTCCACCTCCCGGGTTCACGCCATTCTCCTGCCTCAGCCTCCCGAGTAGCTGGGACTATAGGAGCCCACCACCACGCCCGGCTTTTTTTTTTTTTTTTTTTTTTTTTTTTTTTTTTTGTATTTTTAGTAAAGACGGGGTTTCACCGCGTTAGCCAGGATGGTCTCCATCTCCTGACCTCGTGATCCACCTGCCTCGGCCTCTCAAAGTGCTGGGATTACAGGCGTGAGCCACCGTTCTCGGCCACATCTTCATTTTTAATAGATGTTTCCAACTATTTCTTTGTATCTATATTATAGCATTCTTTCTTGAAATCTGAAAAGAACACAGACTTAAATATGTAGGTCTACATCAATGGTTTCAGAAACAAAGATTTTCTTCACATAGAGTTTAAGTGTCAGTGACTCATTTTTACAATTTAAACAGCCAAAGATAGTGCACGTCATAAGATTTGTGTAACTTAAAAAGCTTTGAAACATCAAAATATAAAGATGTGCTATTGGAATTCCAATGTTATGTTTGGAGCTTAAAATGGAACTACTATGCCATACATCTATCTAGGTTTTTATTCCAAGTGCCATATTTTAATAATACATAAAAAGAACAATAAAGAAACTGAGAGATGCCACAGATTATAATGTCTCTGCTTACATGTGATATTCATTTGAACATTAAGGAGGAGAAATCAATCAGGAGTTACAAACTAAAGTGTTTTAGTCCCTCTTTGAATGAATTCACATAAATAATTTTAAATTAACTAACCAGACCTTATGGTAAAATACGTACTCCACCATTTCTGACGTGTCTGTGTCATAACTGCTTTTCAGAAAGACCTTGCCTTCCCTTCAACCCCTCATAGAGGCAACTGGTAAAGCTCCTGTCCTGATAAGGAATATTAAGTACAATACAGCATATCCAATTCTAAGGACAGATTTTCAAAAAGATACAGACCTATTTTCACAGGTGGTAACCCATAAGGTTTCAATTTACAGCATAATATAAGAATAGATTCTCTAACTAAAGCAACATACTCCATAAAAATTTCTGAAACTAAAACATCAAGCAACAGCAATAGATTCCATTGCATATAACTGAGAACACATACACGACATGCTATTTTTTGTTTGTTAAAAAAACATGGCCACATGTAGTCCAAATAAAAGAAAATTAGACTTATTTCATGAAAGAAGCAAAGAGAAACAGAGATGCATAGCACCAAGGGAAACCATATTTACCCATTTAAAAATGGCAGACTCTTTCTTGAAAGCATATTCTAATGTGGATTACAGTAATCCAATCTTTACACTGATCAGGTTCCTATCATAATCACCTATTTTGCCTATAAACATAAAGCTAAGGTTTGTGCTTGTTAGGCATCACCCTTGAATAACACTTGATCTTGTTTCTTAGTGAGGGCAAATCACACTCTTGTTGAAGATGCATCTCCAACATGAACACTTCCACACTGGAATTGCTCTGCTATAGTACTTCCAATTACTCAAGAAACCTTACTCACTAAATTGTTTTCTCTATTGGCCTGAATGTTTAATCAAAAAATATTAAAAGCCATAGTTTACTTAGCACTGTTTTATGATTATGTATTTATTTATATGATTTTTACACTTTTTCCTTGTTTTAGGTACATATTTATGTTGAACCAGAATTATCTTTCTAAGAGTAAGAACCATTTTTGAAAGTTACATCCGGCCGGGCGCGGTGGCTCAAGCCTGTAATCCCAGCACTTTGGGAGGCCGAGACGGGTGGATCACGAGGTCAGGATATCGAGACCATCCTGGCTAACACGGTGAAACCCCGTCTCTACTAAAATATGCAAAAAATTAGCCGGGTGAGGTGGCGGGCGCCTGTAGTCCCAGCTACTCGGGAGGCTGAGGCAGGAGAATGGCGTAAACCCGGGAGGCGGAGCTTGCAGTGAGCTGAGATCCGGCCACTGCACTCCAGCCCAGGCGACAGAGCGAGACTCCCTTTCAAAAAAAAAAAAGAAAGAAAGAAAGTTACATCCTTTTTAATTTTTTTTGTCCTCATAATAAAATGTTTAGCAAATAGAGGAAACTAAAAAAACTGTGGTTAACAGCAAGCTTCTTCTCATTTATGTGGTAGTTGAATTAATTTTGAGAATTATTTCTCTTTATTTCCCTCCCAATGATGTAAAATATAAGATGAACCTTGACAGTTGGCTCAGGCATTGGAGTCTTCTCCATAGAGGTGTATAAATTTTCTTCACTTGTTTTTGATATCTAATTCTACAGATTACCTCACCATTCTTGATACGATTTCTTGAAATGAAATTATTCCACTGATTTTTCCCTTACCTCACAATACCTTCTTAGTCTTTTGGGGGATACTTTATCAAATGTTGCTTAAATACTGTTTTTATCCATTTTCTGGACTTTTTTCCTTCTCCCTCCAGTTTTCCCCTAGATGGTGAAAACCACACCAAATATTTGTCTTTAGATACATCCTAAAGACCAGATTCCCTTTTTTTTTTTTTTTTTTTTGGTCTACAGAAAGAGGATCATACAAAGCCTTCCCAAACTCAAGGATATGCTTAATGAAACCATTATTTGTCTTTCTCTTCCTCAAAGCACACTGTTTTATCACCATTTCAATATATCAAATATCTGCTGTTATGGTATCAATGTGCATCTTGTTTCCTAAAATAAAACTTTGGAAGATTTCCCCTCCCATGTGATGTTCCTCTAAACATTTTTGAGAGACTTTGCCTTCTTCTTCCCCTTGACCTGTACTGCCCTAACTGAGAAGCTAGTCACCTCTCCTAACTACTTAGCCTTCTAATAGGTTACTTCGACTTCAGGCACATCCCAGGCACACCCCACCCCCCACCACCGCTAATGATTCCTACAGCTGACTGCAAAAATGAGTTCTCTCATTTTACAATCTGAACTTTCCTTGCTTATAATCCTTCCATTATTTCTCAGTAGCTAAAGAATAAAATCTCAATTTCCCATACTTAGAGAAAACTTTCTGTGATCTAGTCTCCCCAGGTAATTACCAACTAATCTCCTACTTGTAACTTACCCACAGCCACCATGGACTGACAAAAATGATTCCATTTCTGTAATTGTAGCTTTGCTTGTGATGTTTTTGTAGCCTAGAAATTTCACCACTCTTCTGTCCGGCATTTCTCCTTTACTTCTAAACTTCAGTTCCTTTGTAACATCTCCCTTGACTCACCAAGGCACATTTTATCATGCCTTGCTTGGACCCTATGGTATTCTCATCACACAACCATTGTCACTTTTTTCACTCACTTGCAGTCATTTGTATACATGCATACATACCACACTAAGCTATGTGTTTTTACGATAGTATCTTCAACACCTAATATCACCTCAATTAATAATTGGCACTAAGTGAGTGGTGAGCAAGTACAGAGGTCAGTGTTGTTGATTACAGAAGAGTCTAAGGAATTCAATGTTTGTAAAACTGGCCATTAATAAGAATAAAAACACATTTTTACTTTGTTTATGCTTAAAGCACATGCTTAAAACACCTTACAAGAAAATTCCAAAAAAACAAGATTTTTTGGCAATTGAAATGTACAGATCTTTATGAGTATAAAAGTTCATTGGATAAAAATCTTTACAAGGAGGCTGTTATCAAACATCAACTACCAAAGAAAATTAGATTTTAATTAAAATTACTTTTAAATTACCGACAGCATTCTTAATAAATTATCTTTATTGCAGTCAATTTTAAGAGGACAATCTCAAAAAAAATCGAGGCTATCCCAGAAATAACTAATTTCACTGGAATTTTTTCCAGAAACTGTATTGGGTATAACACAGATTTCCATAGAAGCAGCATGTTTCATGGCAAACCCTGGGCCCTGTCTTAAGCTGAATAACATAAATTATAGAACTAAGTACAAAAATGCTTAAGTAAAAAGGAACATTTAATAACATTAATTTATGGTTTGGTAGCCCCATTCTTGGAAAGCACAGAAGTTTAGAAATGAAACAGCTTAATCTTTAAAAAGAAAGCAAGCCTAAAATGTGAATGAAATCATTCAGCCTCTAGGAAAAAAATTAAAGTATAAAATCATCATGAGGAATTTTTAATTCCACAAAATGTTGATTCTACCATATCAAAAATATGTTTACATACTCTACCGTATGTTCATTCTACCATATCAAAAATTGTTTACATTTTTCTGTAAACAATGTAAGAAGTTATATAGTAAGGCATGTAAATGCAATTCAAAAAGATCCAGTCAGCCTTAATCCCAACACATCCTATACCTGTCACCTGGCCGGGTGTTTTCTCTTATGCTGGTTACATGGCTATCTCGATCTGGTCATGTGCGTTCATGCCAAATGCCTATCTCATGGCCCAGTGCCTGAGCAACATTTCCAGATTATCACAGTTCCTGCCACCAGAGGCTGCCTGATGTTCCTTTCCCCACCCACCTACATAGGAGCAGCCTCAGGAATTAAATAGAAAGTGGAGATGGTGGTGGAAAGGTGAAGCTGGATGACTTACAATATGGCGAAATGTTTGTACAGAATTGTGATGAACCATAAAGTCCAACACAGTCAGAGGCAGAACAGCTTTTTATTAACATGTGTGGCTAATTTCTAGTATCCTTTCAAACTTATGTATAACAAAATTTCCAAATAATGAGTTCAAATGCTTTTGTAATTAACTATACTTTAGAAAATTTGCCTTAAATCATTTTAGAAGTATTTAGAAGACACATCAGAAAATAAAATACTTATCATGACGATGATTTTTCTTTTTTTTTTTTTTTTTTTTGAAATGGAGTCTCACACTGTCTCTCAGGCTGGCCTACAGTGGCGCCATCTCGGCTCACTGCAAACTCCACCTCCCGGGTTCAAGCGATTCTCCTGCCTCAGTCTCCTGAGTAGCTGGGACTACAGGCACCAGCCACCACGTCTGGCTAATTTTTGTATTTTTAGTAGAGACGGGGTTTCACCGTGTTGTCCAGAATGGTCTCGATCTCCTGACCTCGTGATCCACCCACCTTGGCCTCCCAAAGTGCTGGGATTACAGGCATAAGCCACTGCGCCCGGCCCGTGAAGATGATTAATGTTCTATTATACATATAGTTAAGTTGAAGACATCAATACACATTTATTTCTAATATAATTTTATCCTCACGATTCATGTTAATAACTTAGGTAGCTACTTTGTAAGTGTGGTTATCTGGCAGTAATTCAGTATTATTTCAGTATTAAATACAAAAATAAAGTAAGTTTATTTTTCCTCTTTGAGAAAAACAGAATTAAACTTATATATGAAAGGTGTTAGTTAATCAATAAAGGATTTTCCTACTCATGGAAGAGTTGTCTTTTATAAAAGAAGAAAACTTTTAAAAGAAATTAATTGAAAAAATATTTTTGACCAAGTGCAGTGGCTCATGCCTGCAATCCCATGCAGCTGTTTGGGAAGCTGAGGCAGGAGGGTTGCTCAAGATCAGGAGTTTGAGACCAGCCCGGGCAACATAGCAAGACCCACCTCTACGAATTTTTTTTTTTTAATTAGCTGGGCATGGTGACGCACGCTTGTACTCTTAGCTACTTGGAAGATTGAGGTGGAAGGATCACTTGAGTCTAGGAAATTGGGGCTTTAGTGACGTAGGATCATGCCAGTGCCCTCCAGCCTGGGCAGCAGATCTAGATGCTGTCTCTAAAAAGGACCAAAAAAAGAAAATTATTTTCAAAAGGCAAATTATCTAAGGTTAATGGTTTACTGGTGCTAGACACTGAACGTTTATATCCCCACAAAATTTGTATGTTGAAATTCAACCCCCAAGGTAATGGTATTTGAAGGTGGAGCCTTTAAAAGTGATTAAGTCAAGAGGGTTCTGCCTTTACACAGGGACCAGTGCCTTTATAATAGAGACCCCAGAGAATGCCCTTGACCCCTTCTAACACGTGAGAATATAGCAAGAACACACCTCACATCTGTGTGTGCACCAGAGTGGGCCCTCACCAGACACCAAATCTGCAGCACCCCCAGCCTCCGGAACTGTGAGAAACAAATGTTTGTTGTTTAAAAGCCACCTAGTCTATGATATTCTGTTATCACTACTTGAACAGGCTAAGACAACTGGTAAAGAAAAATAGACAACAGTAGTAGTGCAAGGAATGAAGAGATTGATGTGGCTTGTGTCCAAGAGTCAGTCTAATAATTACGTTTTTTTATTTCACCTCCTGAGAGAGTCTTCTGGCCTGTCAAACAGAATGTGAAATATCCAGGGAATATCTTTCTGCAAATTTTCATCAATTGATTGATATTTCTACATATCCGATGATGTTTTTCTATACAAAATATAGAAGTTCCATCTCGTCACTGTATGTGTGTGCACATATGCGTGTGTGTGACAGTTCAGAATATTCTTGGACACACCTGGAAAAGGCTAAGCACACATGGCACCCACTTTAAATAAACTTTAAGTGGCAACACATTATGGTAGCTACAATTATAAATAAAATTATACTTAAACCTTTAATAATTAGGGCTTAAATTAAAATAGCTGATCAATAGGACAGCAATAGAGGGCACTAAATAATTGGTCTTGAAAAGCTGGGAATCATCTTATACCAAACATTGCCAAACATCTTTTCTGACTTATTAAATTGAAACAGAAAATTGTCTTAAATTAATTGCCCAAATGATTAAAAGGAATTTCACTATTTCAATTTCTGGGGTAAGTGTAACAGCCCTTTTGATTTTCCACAAATATAAATCCTTTTCTCCCACCCTTTTTTCATTTTCAAATTGTTTCTATAGGCTGTAATTGTAACCCATACTATACCAGTTAAATGAATTAATTTGTTCTCATTATTTATAAATCAATCAATAGATTTATAGATTTATAGATCTATTTATTTGTAAATCAATAGATTTATAAACTATAAATTAATAGATTTACAAATTATAAATCTATTGAGAGCAATTAATTCAGTTTAATAAATCAGTAATGGAAAGATTAAAGAGGTAACTGCTTTGGAGAGATAAGCCAGTAAACTGTGTTTTTGCCCCCAGGTAGTTTTTCTTTTCCAAATAACATGTTTTAATACATATATAGATACTTATTACATACTCAGTTATTGCATACACAAAAAAGTATTAGATGCCAGAAAAACACAAAAGTGGCCAATTTTGGAGAGATTTAACCTGACATACTTGCTACCTTAAAGCAATAGTGATGAAATGGAAATACCCGATGATTGTATAATTACCCACATTGAGTCATTCTTGCTGTTTTATTCACAGAACAAAATACTTTACAAGTCAAAATGTAGGAGACAGCAAAGCAATGTGGTCAATTTATTTCATCTAAATCAGTCTTTTTGGCATAATTGCACCAATATGGGGTTTGGTGCAATAGGATGGGGTTTCACAATGGAAAGGAAAAATAGACTTCTCATTGCCTTATTCATGGAGCTATTATTATTATTTGTTTGCCCTGTGAAGGAACAAAAAATGTAGTGTTTTGATCCCTGACTAATTAAAGGTCTTGGAGACGGATTAACTCTAAACTCTCAAACAAAACACTAAATATATGCTTAGACAAATATTAGTCATGGAACAACAGGATAATGTTTAATTTATAAAAATGTGACTTAAACATGTCCAAATATTATCTTAGTTTCTATTGTCATCTAGGTTTGATGCCATTCTTTTATATATGGCTCTTGGATTTTTGTGTCTAATTTGTGTGCCACTTTTAAAGTTTGGCCATCATAAGGTCAACCTGAACTCCCAAGAAAAACTTTCCCCATGTGTAGAAAAGCCTCGAATCTCTTTAAGTCATGGAGGGTAATCGGATAAATCTGAATCTGCCGTTCCCTACTTTTGCCTTGGGCTGGTAGAGCAAAAGCCTCGAATCTCTTTAAGTCATGGAGGGTAATCGGATAAATCCGAATCTGCCGTTCCCTACTTTTGCCTTGGGCTGGTAGAGCAAAACACCTTTTTAAATAAGTTTAGAAAACATATTCCTTTCGATTAATAATGTTTATGGCTTGGCATGGTAGTTCAAGTCCCTCTAACAATCCTGTTGACATTTTGGCTGTGATTGGTTATATCGAATCTAAGATCAATGTGGGGATAGTTAACATCTTTACTAAACTAAATTTTCTAATCTGACAACATGATACATCTTGTTCATTTAGGCATTGTGGTTTTCGTGCAGACCTCCAGCACACATTTTGTTAGATTTATTCCTTGGTATTTGATTTCTGTTTTCGATGGTTTTGCATATGGTATCATTTTAAATTTTTAAATGTATGTTTGTTCCAACTGTACAACAATGCAATTGTTATTTCTATATTGGCCTTATATCCAACTTTGCTAAAATTATTTATTAATTCTAAAAACTTATCCTTTGGGTTTTCTATATATACCGTCAGCATCTACAAATAATGACAGTTTTAGTTCTTTGTCTTTGTATTTTAACTTGCTGGTTAAAAAGACTGAATTAATGAACATTAGAAAGTTTTCTCTCAATGAATACAATGACCTCAGATCAATCCCCCACATGCCTTATTACTGTTATTCTCATGTAATGTTTTATTTCCACTTGTATTATAGAGCCAGAGGTTTTTAATTATAAAGAAGTTCGACTTACCAATTTTTCCCTTTATGGATTGTACTTTTCTGTTAGGTCTAACTAAAAACTCGTTACCCCGCCCTAGACCCCAGATATTCTTTTCTGGGTTTTTTTTCTAAAATTTTTACAGTTTTACATTTTACATTTGAGTCTATGACCCATCTCAAGTTAATAAGGCACGAGATTTAGGTGAAGATTTATTTTTTTTCCTATGGATATCAAATTGCTCTTACCATTATTGAAATGGCTTCCATCAAATTGCATTTGTACCTTTGTCAAAAAATAAGTTGAGCATATTTATATCAGTCTATTTCTGGGTTCTCTATCCTGTTCCATTGATCTACACGTCTGCCTCTCCATCAATACCACACAGCTTTGATTACTGTAGCGATTTTTTTTTTTTTTTTTTTTTTTTTTTTTTTTTTTTTTTTTGAGACGGAGTCTCGCTCTATCGCCCAGGCTGGAGTGCAATGGCTGGATCTTAGCTCACTGCAAGCTCCACCTCCCGGGTTTACGCCATTCTCCTGCCTCAGCCTCCGGAGTAGCTGGGACTACAGGCGCCCGCCACATCGCCCGGCTAGTTTTTTGTATTTTTTTTAGTAGAGACGGGGTTTCAACGTGTTAGCCAGGATGGTCTCGATCTCCTGACCTCGTGATCTGCCCATCTCGGCCTCCCAAAGTGCTGGGATTACAGGCTTGAGCCACCGCGCCCGGCATGTAGCGATTTATTAAGCCATCATATTGGATAGAGTATTGCTTCTTACTTTATTTTTGTTTGTTAAATTATTTCAGTTATTCTAGGGCCTGTGACTTTCACATAAATTTTACAATAAGCTTGCTTTTGTCTATAAAAAATCTATAAATCAATTTGGAGAGAACGGATATCTTCACTACGGAAGTTTTCCCATTCATGAACACAGCACATTTGTTTTCATCTTTGATTTCTTCATAAGCATTTGTAATTTTCAGCATACCGGTCCTGTACACATTTTAAGTCTATATTATTTCATTTTCTTTGGTGAGATTGTAAATGGTATAGAATTTTAACTTTTGGTTTCCACTTGTTCATTGTTAGTATATAAATTATGTGACTGATTTTTTCTGTGTGTTGATCTACGTCCTGAGACATTGTTGAACTCACTTCTTGGTTCTGGATTTTCTTTTTTTTCTTTTTGGAGATTCTTTAGAATTTTCTAGGTAGATAATCATATTATCTTCACGCAGGGATTGGCTATTTCTTCCTTTTCAATTGAATTTTTTTTCTTTTCTTATCACAGTGGCTAGAACGTCCAGTGCTATGTAAATAAGGTTGCTAAGAGTGGACATCTCTACCTTGTTCCTAATATTAGAGGGAAAATGGTCTTTCACTCTGAAGTATGATCTTAGCTGTGTGCCTTTAAGATGCTCTTTACGAAGTTGATGCAGTTCCCTTGTATTTCTAACATTCTTAGAGTTAAAAAATTATTGAGAATGGTATTGGATTTTGTCAAATTTTTTTCCTGCATCAATTGATGGGATCATGTGAGTTTTCTTCTTTAGATTGTTGGTATGCTTGATTATGTTACATATCCGGAATAAATCCCACTGGGTAATGTTGTTGGAAGTGATTTGCTAATAATCAGTAGAGGATATTCATGTCAAAGTTTATAAGAGATATTCACCTGTGGTTTCCTTTTAGTATAGTGGCTATGTTTGACTTTATATACTAATACTGTCCCTCATAAAATGAGATGGGAAGTGTTTCCTCTTCTATTTTTTGGAAGAGATTGTTTAAAATTGGAGTTATTCCTTCTTTAACTGCTTAGAAGAATTTCCCCGTGAGACTAACTGGGCATGAGGATTCTTGTTCAAGAGATTTTACATTACAAATTTCAATTTCAGTTTTGTTAAGGGTTGTAGGATTTTGTTAATAGTTGTAATTTACCAACATCTAAAGAAGAAAACTCACATGATCACATCGATTTATGCAGTAAAAGCATTTGACAAAATCCAAATCCTTGTCAAATCTTTGGTTGTATTTGCTTTTCATGGGATCCGTCCTCATTGGGGACATGATTCCCCATTTCTGAGGGGTGCATTCAGCTCTGTGCATGTCCCTTTCAGCACTGCTTCCGGTGCATCCCACATATTTTGATAAGTTGTATGTTCACTTTCATTCTGTTCTATGCATTCTTAAACTTTATTTTGAGATTGTCCTTGGTTCATTTATTCCAAATTGTTGAGTTTATGAGCAGAAAGTTGGACATAGTACTCTTTTAGTATCTTTTTCAATAGCTGCCGGATTTTTTGTAATTTTACTGTTTCATTCCTTTTATTGGTGATGTGTGTTTGTCTTTTTATCCATAGAAGTCTTGCTGGAAGATTATCAATTTTACTGAAGTTTTTTGAAGAACCAGATTTTAAATTTATTAGTGTCCTCTATTGCTTTCATTTTCAATTTCATTGATTGCCGCTCTTATCTTTATTTCTTTCCTTCTCTTTGATTTGGGTTTATTTTGTTGTTGGTTTTTTTTTTTCTAGTTTCTTATATTACTGATTTGAGACTTTTCCTCATTTCTAATGTAAGCATTTAGTGTCATAAGTTTCCTTTTCAGCATCGCTTTAGCTGCATCTCACATATTATGGTAAGTTATGTTTCCACTTTCATTAAGTTCTATGTATGTTCTAATTTTACTTTGAGACTTCTTTGACCCATGGGTTATTTATAATTGGGTTGGTTGATTTGCACACATTTAGAGATTTCCCTGTTGTCTTTATGTTATTGATGTCAGGTTTGATTACCTTCTGGTTAGAGAAGACAATCTACATGATATCTATTACTTCATTTAGTTGTGGTTTGTTTTATGACCCTGGAGATTTTATATTTTGTTGACCTGTTTCATGGACACTTGTAAACCATGTGTATGCTGCTGTTGGGTGGAACATTCTGCAGAGATCAGCCAGGTCTTGTTGATTGCCAGCGCTGTTCAGGTCTACTATATCCTTGTTAACATTCTGTCTAGTATTTCTAACAGTTGCTGAGAGGGAGGTGTTGGAGTCTCCAACCATAATTGTGGATGTATCTATGTCTTCTTTCACCCCTATCAGTTTTTGCTTCATATTTTTTGGAGCACTGTTTTTGATGCACACACATTTAGAATTGTTATGACTTTCTGGTGGATTGAGTCTTTCATCACTACGTAATGTTGGTTTTTGTCTCTACTAAGTCTCTTTGCTCTGAAGTCTATTTTATTGGAAAATGTAGCCACTCCTAACTACTTTCTTTAAATTAATTTTTCATGGTAATTTTTTTCATCCTTTTACTTTCAACCTACCTAGGTTACTGAATCTGAAATGAGCTTCTTGTACTCAATATATAGTTGAGGTGTGAGTGTGTGTGTCTCTGTGTGTGCTTTAATCTACTCCTCCTATCTCTCTCTTTGTGTTTGTTTATTTAGAATATTTACATTTAAGGTAATCATCAACATGTTCGAGCTTAAGCCTCCCATTTTGTCATTTGTTTTCTGCTTGTTTCCTTGTGTTTTCATTCTGGTTTCTCTGTTCTTGTCTTGCTTTGTGTTACTTGAGTAAACTTCAGCACTTAATTTTGCTTTATTGATAATCTTTTTGAGTGTGTTTCTTTACACAGTTTTTATTTTGATTGCACTGGATATTTCAAGCGTACATATTTAACTTATTGCAGTCTGGTGGTATCAATGTTTTGCTATTTTAAGTGAAATGTAGAAATCTTTCTTCCATTTAGTTCTCTTTATCTTCCATGATTTTATATATTATTGTCTTGAGCATCAGATAATGTTATAATTTTGGCTTTGACCTCCAAATATTTTTATAAACTTCGTGAGAAAAAGGATGTCCTACCCTTTGTAGCCATATACCTACTTTCTTTGTGGTTCTTTCTTTCTTTCTCTCTCTCTCGTTCTTTTCTTTCTTTCTTTCTGATGCTCCATGATTCCTTCTTTTATAATTTCCTGCTTTCTAAACATCCTCCTTTAGACCATTTTTAAGGACAAGTCTGGAGCTGACAGATTCTTTTAACTTTCCTTCATCTAGCAATGTCTTTATTTCCCCTCCATTTTGAAGGATAGTTTCACCAGACTTAGAATTAGAGTTGATAGTTCTTCCTCTTAGTGCCTGAAAAATGTCATATCAATTCCTTCTGAACTTATCATAATGATAAGATAAATAAATATTTTATAAGAGATCATATCACCCACAGTTTCAAATAAGAAATCCACCATCATTTAAATAACATTTATAGGTAAGGTGTCATTTCTTTCTGGCTGTTTTCTTTGTCTTTAGCTTTAGCAAGTTTAATTATGATCTGTCTTGATTATTTTATATGTACACATATATGTGACCTGTTGGTTCTGTTTCTCCAGAGAACCCTGTCTAATACATACACTATGAGCCTAGAATATTTTGTTTTGCCAGAAACCGCAGAAATGCCTGAAAACTGATCAGGGTGAAAGAAAACACCCAGAATCCAGCTTGAAGAGGCCCCCACTGGCTAAATCCCATATAATCTAGGCATGAAAATGTGCAATGATAGGATTACAACACAGCGGATACAATAGAACACATGCTGTCACAGAGTTAGTATAAGTAACAAAATGAATGAATGAACATTTTTCCTTACAAGTAGTGGTGTAGACTTAGAAAACCACATTTTATAGCCACCATTGTAACAAGTGATTCAGGCAAAAACATCAATGGACGAACAAACCATTAGATGGAAGCTAACTGAGGAATAGGTTCTTTATATGAATTGCTTTTTAATTTTAAAAAGGAAAAACATACCTTTATAATGGAAAAATCTTAGATACACTCCCTTGAAACTGGCTCAAGGTTGATTACAAGAGTAACAAGACAAGCCAGCACCGTGATGATGCCCTGCGGAGGATACACCACCGTTCCTGCCAGAAATGCCCAACCCAAATCTGGTCATGAAGGAACAGCAAACTCAAATAACACACATTTTACAAAACCGTAGCTTGCTTCAACGATGTCAAAAAATCAATGTTAAATTAGAAAATTATATTATGGTTATATAAGAGAGTGTCTTTGTTTTAGGAGACAGGCTAAAATGTTGGCAAATGGTTGTGAAATCTGCAAAATATTCTCAAATGGCTGAGGGTGAGACAGAGAGGGCAAGCAGGACAAACTGTTACCTGGTGAGGTCTGAAGCCAAGTGTGTCCTGCCAACTCAGGGGTTCCAGGCTGCTTGGTGTTTGAAGCAAGTGTTTACACTCCTCAGAGGGCTGTAAACAGTGTAGGTGATGCCTGAGCACAGCTCCCCGCTATCTTGGTTAAAAAATGCAAACTCTTGGCCAGGCGTGGTGGCTCAAGCCTGTAATCCCAGCACTTTGGGAGGCCCAGGCAGGCAGATCACTTGAGGTCAGAAATTCGAGACGAGGCTGGCCAACATAGTGAAACCCCATCTCTACTAAAAATACAAAAATTAGCAGGGAGTGGTAGCTCATGCTTGTAATCCCAGCTACTGGGGAGGCTGAGGCAGGAGAATTGCTCGAACCCAGGGGACAGAGGTTGCAGTAAGCCGAGATCCCATCATTGAACTCCAGCTTGGGTGACAGAGTGAGACTCTGTGTCAAAAAAAAAAAAAAAAAAAAAAAGGAGAATCTGGGGCTAGGTGGTTGAATCCCTATTACACTCTCGTGTAGTCTTGGTAAAGTTCGCTAAGTGTTGTAGGCTTCAGTTGCCCCATGTGTAAAATAGTTATAAGAATAGTCATGTTCCAGGATTGTTTTGAAAATTAATATGAATCAATAATATCTATAATGCTTATAAGAGTGCTTGGCACACAGTGAGCACACATAAATGCTAACTGTTATATTTATAATTATTATTAATTGCACAGGCACAAAAAAGATTCTACAACTGTCTTTGCCTCTTAGTGATCTAAACCTTTCACCTGATATTATTTAAAATAATTCGGGTAAATCCTAGTCCAGAAAGTAAGTCTTTCATAATATTGGAAAGATTCTAAAATACTGGGTTGTACTACCATAAGGATCTTCCATCTCCTTCCTTGAGAGGAACTGAGCCACGCAGGGGGCAGTGCAGAGAGAGAAGGAGACAGCAGGGAGCTGATCCTACTGCCAAAGGAAAGAGAACAAGGAGACCCCAGGAGGATGCAGAACCCAGCACCATTTTTCCCCAGCTGATAGTAAGGTAGCCAGACTGCATGATACAATTTCATGGATAACTTTTGCATCAAAGAGTAACTTAGGAGTAAAATAACAGGTGATAAAAACAAAACATTTTAGTACCAAAGAAGAATACCAATGTACTACTACCCAGTACAACATTCATAGTTTTAAATGGCCTTAAAATTTAAAAGGAAAATTTTCATTAACCCTGACCTTCCTGTTAGAACAAAACGGGAAATTTGACCAAAGTTTTCAAGGAGTACTCTTAAGGAATCACACATAGAAGATACTCAATAAATATTAAAGCCTGAATAAATAAAATAATGCCACTGAGGACATCAAGGGTCTGGAGTACTCTCAGATAACTGGTGTATTAGTTAGATATTGTTCTGTAGCAAACCACTTCAGAACTTAGGGGCTTAAAAACAGTAACCTTTTTATTATTTCTCAGTAGTCTGCAGGGAGGTGGGGCAGTTCTGCTGCTCTGGACTGGATGTGGCCAATCATGACTGGCTCATGGGTGATCAGCAGATGGGTTGGCTGAGCCTGGCTCATCTTGAATGGCTTCAGCTCTCCTCCACATGTCCCTCACATCCCTCCAGCTGGCTAAGTTGGGCCTGTTCTCATGGTAGTGATGGAGGTCCAGGAAACAAGTAAAAATGAACTTGGGCTTTTCCCAGCCTCTGCTCCTGTCCCATTGGCCAAAGCAAGTCATGGCACCAAGCACAGCATCGTTTTGGGAGGGCCCTACCTAAGTGAGTGTTGACAAGGATGCATTAAAAATGGGGCTCATTTCTGCAATTAATCTGCCATAATTGGCAACCATGCAGATACGTATCTTGGGACAATTCAACCAAATGACAGACATAAGATAATTAAATTTCTAGATGTCTCCTCACTACAGTTGATTTTTTTAGCCAGTTTTTGGATTATTTGCCTTATCTCACCCAATTTGGCATGGCTATCGATATATGGGATAAAATGCATTCTTCTATGTCTCTGAAGATATATAGGAGATCTAAGCTTTCAAGAAGAAAAGAAAAGAAATTGGACCACTATATCACCATCCACAAAAATCAGTTTCAGGTGTATTAGAGACCTAAATATAAAAGACAAAATTCCAAAGCTTTCATAATTAAATATACTAGGATATCTTAATATCCTTAGGGTAGAAAAAAATCCTTTAAGAAGACACGAAACATACTAACCATATAGAAAAACAATTTAAAAATATAACCATATCAAAGTGTAGAATTTCTGCTAATCAGAAGTCACCTCAAAGGAACATTTTTATAAGCTACCATATGGGATAAAATGTTTGCAGCACATGTAATTAACAAGTGACTAGAACTTGGATACATAAGGAACTTCTATAAATAGCAATGGGCTGGAAAATGTTTAATAATGGCTCTCAAAACCCAAAAAAAGTCCTAATTTTTAGCATTTGCTTATTTCCAAGATATAAGTACTTTCATGTGGCCAATCTCAAGCCACCAACGTGAGGTCACCAAGTAGGGACTTGGGAACAGATGGTTGCGGTTGGGTCTCATAAAGTCGGCTCTCCTGCCCCTGGTATGATGACTCCAACACAAAGTCAACAAGAAAAGAAAAACAACCTGGTGGGGAAATGTGAGAAAGACTCTGGACGACTTCTGAGAGCTGTCTTAGTCTGTCTATGCTGCTATAAAGGAGCACCTGAGGCTGGGTGATTTATAAGGAAAGGTTTGGGCTCATGTTTCTGCAGGCTGCACAAAAAGCACGGCACCCGCATCTGCTTGTGGTGAGGACTCAGGCTGCTTCCACTCATGGCAGAAGGTGAGAGGGGGGCCGGTGTGTGCAGGTAACATGATGAGAGAGGAAGCAAGAGAAAAGGAATGAGTGCCAGGCTCTTCTTAACAACCAGCTCTTGGGGGACCTTATAGAGTGAGAACTCATTCACTCCCCTCCTTCACAGGGAGGGCATTCATCTGTTCACAAGGGACCCACCCCTATTACCCAAACATCTCTCACTAGGCCCCACTTGTGACACTGGGGATCAAATTCCAACATGAGCTTTGGGGGACATTCAAACTATAGCAGTCGACTTGAGGCTCTTTGGAACAGATGGTACAAACTTTTCATCAAAGAGTTGGTTAATCTCCAAAAAGGTTAAAACAAGTGTCTTACAGAATCCTTGAATATGCAAAGATAGATAATTTTACATTTAAAAACTTTTTATTTTAAAATGATTTCAGACTTACAGAAAAGTTGCAAAAGCAATGCAGAAGGTTGGGTTCACACATATCTTTCACTCAACTTTTCCTAATATGAGCAACACAGAGAATAATAACATAATCATCAAAATCAAGAGGATAACATTGGCATATTGCACAATAGTTATACTTCATAATAAACTACTGACCTTATTTGCATTTCACTAACTTTGTCCCTAGTGTTCATTTTCTGTTCCAGGATCCAATTCAAGATCCCACATTGCATATAGTTATTGTATCTCTTTAATCTCTTCAAATATGTGGCATTTCCCCATTTTAAAGAAAAAGATACAATCTATTGGAACTGATGATGTTAAAATGCAAGATAACTCTAGTGAGCCAGAAATGATCTGCCTCATTCTCTTCCTTCTTGTCTTTTCACTCATTTTATTTTCCAAGCCAAACTTAAGATTAGCTTTATTTTTGTTTGCTATCACTGAAGTAAGAAATAAGTCACAATTTTTTTTTTTTTTTTTTTTTTTTTTGAGATGGAGTCTAGCTCTGTTGCCCAGGCTGGAGTGCAGTGGCCGGATCTCAGCTCACTGCAAGCCCCGCCTCCCGGGTTCACGCCATTCTCCTGCCTCAGCCTCCCGAGTAGCTGGGAGTACAGGCGCCCGCCACCTCGCCCGGCTAATTTTTTTTTGTATTTTAGTAGAGACGGGGTTTCACCGTGTTAGCCAGGATGGTCTCGATCTCCTGAACTCGTGATCCGCCCGTCTCGGCCTCCCAAAGTGCTGGGATTACAGGCTTGAGCCACCGCGCCCGGCCCACAATTTTTTATAAGATGTATTTTTTAAATTATACTTTATATTCTAGGGTACATGTGCACAACATGCAGGTTTGTTACATATGTATACATGTGCCATGTTGGTGTGCTGCACCCATTAACTCGTCATTTACATTAGGTATATCTCCTAATGCTATCCCTCCCCACTCTCCCCACCCCACAACAGGCCCCGCTGTGTGATGTTCCCCTTCCTGTGTCCAAGTGTTCTCATTGTTCAATTCCCACCTATAAGTGAGAACATGCAGTGTTTGGTTTTCTGTTCTTGCAATAGTTTGCTGAGATTGATGGTTTCCAGCTGCATCTATGTCCCTACAAAGGACATGAACCCATCCTTTTTTATGGTTGCATAGTATTCCATGGTGTATATGTGCCACATTTTCTTAATCCAGTCTGTCATTGATGGAAAGTCACAACTTTTATTTCAAAATATGCGAAACATATAGTTGTTAGTTTTAGAGGCTTGAAAGGCCTCAACCATATTTCACAAGAGCCAAGCACAGTCCTTGAAATATAAAGCACACAACTGTAACAATCACACAAACAATTCTATTACTGTGTAGTAAAGAATTGAACTTTGTCCTAAGCAGCTCTGATTTGTCTCAGCTTCTGGGAGATGATCTCCTGTCACACCTGTTAGGATTGTCTTCATTTACCTGGGGTCCTGGGCTCACAATGGGTGGTCTAAATGTGGTTTAGGATGAGGCTGCCACACTGGATAGTCTTAGAGTGAGACCTGGTCTCCCCAGGTGGCAACGATGTGACATGGAGTGGGGGCTTTGGACCATGTGGTATTGGTCAACTTTGGGAGGGCAGGAGTCTGTAAGCTGAGATCAGCCAGGCTGACCATCAGTCACACCTGTGCGGTGGAGCCCCAGTACACACCCTGGACTCAACGTTCCAGTGACT